>NW_025971142.1:0-11058 GCF_021869965.1 Rhincodon typus | reverse complement strand
GGCAGCATCTGTGAAGGAGAAAACAGAGTTAATGTTTCGGGTCTGGTGACCCTTCCTCAGAACTGTTCTGAGGAAGGGTCACCGGACCCGAAACGTTAACTCTGTTTTCTCCTTTGCAGATGCTGCCAAACCTGCTGAGCTTCTCCAGCAACTTTGTTTTTGCTCCTAATTGAGGTATGTATTTTTGGAGAAGATTGTCTTTTATCTTAACTACTGGGTAAGGTCTCACAATGATTAATATTGTGGTTAGTATTGAGATTCATCCCTAGTTTGAAAGGATACCATTGATCTACACAACCCCTTAACAACTGAAGAAAATTATAGTGAATAACACCGATTCTACGGATGACAAATAGTCTAATAGCAATTCTACGGACTGCCCAGGGTACACAAACCAGACATTCCACTCAGACCCATTGTCTAATAAAAACCAAAAGAACTGCGGATGCTGTAAATCAAGAACAAAAACAAAGTTGCTGGAAAAGCTCAGCAGGTCTGGCAGCATCTGTGAAGGAGAAAACAGTTAACGTTTCGGGCCTGGTGACCCTTCCTCAGATGCTGCCAGACCTGCTGAGCTTTTCCAGCAACTTTGTTTTTGTTCCAGACCCATTGCATCACTGCCAGGCACACCAGCATATAGACTTGCCAAAGAACTACAACAGAAATTGAAATACTTAGTGGACAACACCACCCACTCCATCCTCTCATCCCAAGAATTCCTCAACATCATCAATGACACCAGGATAGAAGAGAACGAGATAATGATATCCTTCAGCGTAACAAGACTATTTACATCCATAAACATTGACCTAGCCAAAGAAACCATTGGCACACTACTGGATGAATCAAGTAGGCAGACAACCCAGGACACCAACAACATCAATAATGACACCATCATGAAACTAATAGATCTGTGCCTCACAACCCACTTCACCTTCAACAACGACATATGCAAACAAATCAATGGGACACCAATGGGATTCTCAATATCAGGACAGATTGCAGAAGCAGTCATGCAAAGGTTATAACGGACAGCACTCCCCACTATACAACCCAAACTCTGGGTCTGATATGTCGATGACACCTTCGTGATTACTAAACGCACAAAACTAGAAGAAACCCACCAACACATAAATAACATCCTCACTGGGATAAAATTCATGAAAGAAGAAGACAACAACAACTGACTACCCTTCCAGGACATAATGGTAGAATGCAACAACAACGGGGAACTCCATACTAGCGTATATAGAAAGACCACACATACGGACCAAATGCACAATTACGTTAGCAACCACTCCAACGCCCACAAACGGAGCTGCATCAGGACACTATTTAAATGAGTCGCAACACAGTGCAGCATCCCGGAACTACACAAAGCAGAACAGCAACACCAATATGGAGTCTTCAAAAGGAATGGATTCCCAAAATGCACAATCCGCCGTTACCTCTGAGACAGACCACAACAGGAAGATAATACACATGCCAGACTTACTAATCACCCTATCATACATCAAGGACATTTCAGAGATGACCACAAGACTACTCAGACCCCTAGGTATCAGAGTAACCCACAAACCAACAAGCACCCTACGACAGCTACTGATGAACATAAAGGATTCAATACCCAAAACCAGCAAAACCAGTGTAACATACAAAATACCATGCAAGGACTGTCAGAAACACTACATAGGCCAAACTGGAAGAAAACTGACAATATGGATACACAAACACCAACTAGCCACCAAAAGACATGATCAATTCTCACTTGGCTCACTACACATGGACAATAAGGGACACAAATTCGACTGGAACACCACATCCATAATTGCACAAGCCAAACAGAGACATGCCAGGGAATTCCTGGAGGCCTGGTATTCTAACCGGAACTCCATCAACAAACACATTGAATTAGACCCTGTGTACAAAGCACTGAGAAACAAAACTGGAAATAATACCAACCACCCCAGCAAAACGAGGCATATAAATAACAAGCAGGACAGAACAGAGATACTTCACCGGAGGCAGACTGATGATGTTACCTAGCAGGGTCACAAAACGTTTGCAACCAAACCCATCGGCTTGGCAAGCATGTCTACAACCTCAGCGGTTCTGAATATTTAATGGAAGTGAGAGTAGACAACTTCTCATAGAATCCATTCAGTGCAGATAGAGACCATTCGACTGATCGAGTCTGCTGACTCTCCGAAGAGCATCATCACTCCCGCTCCCACCCTATCACTGTCACCCCACATTTACCATAACTGACCTACTTAGCCTATACTACTCTGGAGATTTCAGGGTAATTTGGCTAGGCCAACTAACCTGTAGAAATTTGAACTGTGTGAGGAAACCAGAACACCTGAAAGAAACCCATGCACGCACAAAGAGAACGTGCAAACTCCACAAAGAGTCACTCAAGGCTGGACTGGAACCTGGGTTCCTGGCACTGAGAGGCAACAGTGCTAACCAATGAACCACCATGCGGTCCCATTGCTTCTGTTTATAATTTAATCTAAGTTGGTCTTAACCTAAAAATCGCAAGGTGTCTGGATAGAGTAGATGTAGAGAAACTGTTCCCACTCCCAGAAAAATCATGACCGAGAAGGCACAGATTTCAACTGTACGTTAAAAAAATGAGCCAGAGACACAAACCATGGTTCCCTTTGCTGCTTCTGAACTCAAAGTTATCATGGGCAAACATTGTCACACAACAACAACAACAATTTTATTTGCTTAGTGCACTTCATGTCCTTATAGTTCCTAAAAGGGGTATGATGGCTGATATCTTAAACCACATGACATCTTCCAATGTACCAGCGAAAGAAGTTGCAATTCAACATCATAATATATGATGTCTTCAACATCAAACTATTGAGCATACTCATCCAGATAGGTGTAAGGCAGAATGGACACATCAGTTAGAACATTAACCATTGAAAAATCTGCACACAGGAGTAAACAATTCAGTCCCTCAAACCTGCTCTGCCATTTAATATCATCATGGCTGATCTCATCTCTGCATCAGCATCACTTTCTTGCCCAGTCCCCATAACCTTTTAACTTGTTACTAATTAAAATGCTGTCAGTCTCCTCCCTAAATTTATTCCTGGTATCCATTGCATTCTGGGGTGGTGAATTCCACAGATTCAATAATTCTGCTTACATGAGCTATTGGCTGTCTGTATGTGTTTCATGTGCTAAATTATCATCCCCATCAAGCAATGATCTCAAAACCAACATTCCATATTTTATTCAACATGTATAAGAATATGTGACACATGTGCAATTGGCTAGAATCACAAAGAAATAATGCAAAGTCATTGCAAGTCTTTAGAAAAGATCTTGCAAAATCAATCTTGGCCCTAATGAATAGTTACTCAGACACCTTATACAACCATGGGCTGGATAAACTCGAGAACTAACGCAACCAACTCTGCTGTTCTTTTGCAAAATGTCTACTGAATGTCACTGCTTGTTATGACTGCCAGATCTCACAGATGCTACCAGATACAGAATTCAAAACAATGAAACAAATTGAGATGCAAATAAAAAGAATTAACAAGAATCAGCACATTGAAAAATATCAAATGACTGTATAATTTTGAACCTTGATAACATAACAGCCACCAAACTGGTGATCAGTACATTGTCCTATTCCATTCTTCTATCATTTCTTGGATTTTTTATTTTGCTTCAAATGATTGATTACAAAACTTGCCTCAAGTCAACCCTTGGCCTTGACAGAAATTGATTTTTAAATAAATAAGCCTTCGATTTGAAATCATCCCATGGGACATGACAGGATGGATTATCACATACAAGCGATCACAGAGTTATGCAAGCATATAATTTGACAGGTTTAGTAGTGTCTCTACCTCTGAGCCAGGAGGCCCTGGTTCAAGTCCCATTTGCTCCAGATGTGTGTCATAACATCCTTGCCCAGATTGACTAAAATATCTGTAATAACACAGATTCAAAAGGTGGGGTTCTAGAAAGAAAGAAATAATGACACAGAGAGACTATGGTAAATTCCAATAATGGAGAATAACAAATATTCAGAAGAAATTCCTTCCCCAATTTAGAAGGAACTTCTTTACTTAAAGAGTGTTGAGTGTTCTGTACTACAATAAGTAGTTGATGTGAAGAACATACATGCATTTAAAGGGAACATAGCACCTGACTTAGATAGAAGGTTATGCTAATAGGATTACAGAAGAAAGACGGGTATAGGGGGATTTATGAGGAGCATAAAAGACCATCAGGGACCAGTTGGGCTGAATGGCCAGTTTCTGTGCTGTCATTTCTACACAATCATAAATGCGAGCCCCTAGCTTGGTGTCAACTATTTGCAGAATGATTACCCAACAGATGATGTTCCCTTGTTAAGTCCTACACAGAAGCACATGCATGCGTGCACATGCACACACATACTAACACACACACAGACACACACACACACACACACACACACACGCACACATTAATGATGGCTTAGCTTAGAGAAAAACCCCGGCTCGATATCAAACTGGCTTTTAGGGAAGTGGCACTTTCATAAGTGCTATATCCAATCAAAGCCAATTTTTGGAATTGCTGAACTTCAAAAAAAAAAGAATCCTGTGGTTCAATAATGAAAGGACAGTGAAATGTTGGCTGCTCTGATAATAATCTTTCAATTCTTCTTTGACTCCTCAAGGTAAAAGGAAGTCCATTTAAGTAATGATTGAATTCCAGACTTTCAATTAAATGAGTAGAGTCTGGATGTTGGGTTATCATTAAGTACCATTAAGTTCCTGCTTGAACTGCATCTATCTTTCTTTGCAGCTGCTGCTTAAGTAATTTCAATAGCTCCATTCTGTAATGCCAAAAGTGATGACATTCTTCACTTACCCTTTACAAAAGGTGCACTTAAGGCATTTGAGAGATGCAGACTTTGCTACTGAGCGAGACAAATCAGGAAAGCCTGAGGTTCAGACCTCAATTTGTTTTGTGATAGCCAATGTGCCAGTGACAGCTTGGGGGTAATATACTAATTATCTATGCCTCTCGTAATTTGCCTGTTACCCTGCTTATGAGTAAATATGCCTTTCTGAGTAGGAACTGCAAAAGCTTAAGTCATAAGATTAGAGCCCATGGTGTTGGAAGTAATATGTTAGTATGGAAAGAAAATTGGCTAATGGGCAGAATACAGCAGGTGGGGATAAAGGATTCTTTTTCAGATTGACAACCTGTAATCGAGGGGATTCCACAGGGGGTTCAATCCTGGGACTGCAACTATTTACACTATATATTAATGACTTGGAGTAAGGAAGTGAATGTATTGCAGTGAAATTTACAGATAACACAGAAAATGTTGGAAAGGCAAATTATGAGAGGGATATGAATAGTTCACCGAGAGATATTGATAGATTAGGTAGGGGGGGCAAAATATTGGCAAATGGGAAGATGTGAAGCTGCTCATTTTGGAAGGAAGAACAAAAGAACAGAGTATTTTATTAATGGAGAAAAACTGTGGAAAGTTGGAACACAAAAGGAACACACTTGTGCTCAAAATACAGAAAGTGAGCACATAAGTGCAACAGGCAATCTGGAATGCTAATGGAATGTTGGCCTTTATTTCAAGGCTGCTGGAGTACAAGAGTAGGGAAGTCTTACTGCACCTGTACAAGTTGCTGGCGAGTTCGCAAGTGGAGTATTGTGAACAGGTTTAGTCTCTTTATTTAATGAAAGATACCATTTCATTGGAGGCAGTTTAGAGAAGGTTCACCCATTTCTGAAGAAGGGTCTAGGCCCGAAACATCAGCTTTCCCGCTCCTCTGATGCTGCTTGGCCTGCTGTGTTCATCCAGCTCTACACCTTGTTATCTCTTAGAGAAAGTTCACCTGGTATTAAGAGATTGTCTTATGAGCAAAGGCTAAATAGATTGTGACATTATGGACTGGAGTTTAGAAGAATGAGAATATGTAGGATTCATAAAAGGCTCGACAAGGTAAACGCTAAGAGGATGTTTGCCCTTATGATAGAGTATAGAACCATGGGGGACAGTCTCAGAATAAAGGGATGCCAATTTAAGACTGAGATGAGAAGGAATTTCTTTTCTTTGAGGCTTGTGAGTCTTTGGAACTCCTTGTCAGAGAGACCTGTGGGGGCAGAGTCATTGCCTATATTTATGGCTGAGATTGATAGATTTTTGAATAGTACGGGAATCAGGGTTTACAGAGAAAACACAGGAAAGTGGATATGAAGAGTGTCAGATCAGCCGCAATGAACCAAGCTCAGGAGGCTGAACAGCCTGTTCCTGTTTCTATTTCTTATAATGTTACATCTCACCGCTGTTGGATAGCCCAGTTCTGTTCACTGTCATAGCTTACAATGAAGGAAGTTCCATGGGTTGAGGTAGGAGTGAGTTCAAAGGAGGGAGGACATGTGTGTCCATTGTTTCTTTTACCTACGTGATCAAACATGTTTTATAGCAATTTAAGCGCTTTAGAAATGCAGAAGCTATTTTGGGTGCAACAGTAACAACATGGCAATATCATGATTCTACTAATCAGCTGAGACTGATGCTTTTGGGGCTTGGGTGCAATCCCCATCACAGCAAGTGGTAAAAATTAAATGTGACAAATGAAATTTGCTATTAAAAACAATGATGACGATGGTGACTTTTATTAATTGTCATAAAAAATTGGTTCACTGATATCCTTTAGGCCAGGCACAGAGCAAAGTGTTAGATTCATAACTGGTCTGAAATGGCCATTAAGCCATTCAGTTCACGGGCAATTAGGGATGGGCAACAAATGCTGGTGTTGCCAGTGACACACAAATACCATTAAGGAATAAAAGAAATATAGGAAACACAGTGGTACTGAGCACAGCAAAGCCCCACAAAGAGCAATGTAACAATGTCCAGATAATTTATTTTGCAGATGTTAGCACAAGTTAGTGCTGTTGAGCTGCCTTTGTCTACTGCCCATGGTGGGAAAAATCATGTACAGGTTTTTTTCCCTCTAATTCATATTTTTCCATTCAGTGTCTTTCTAAAATCAGTATCCACATTGTGGCATATAACGTACTTAATTTAAAAAAGGTTAAACAGATAGACCTGGAAATTACAGGTCAACCAGTCTAATCTCGGCAGTGGGGAAGTTGTTAAAAAGAATTCTGAGGGACAAAATATATCTGCACTTGGAGAGACACAGATTAATCAGAAATAGTCAGAGTGGATTTGTTAAAGGAAGGCTGTGCTTGACAAATTTGTTTGAATTTTTTGAGGAGATAATCAGGAATGTTTATGAGGGTAATGCATTTGATGTGGTGAACATAAACTTTAGCAAGGCTTTTGATAGGGTCGTTCATTGCAGGCTGCTCAAGAAGTAAGAGCCCATCGTAAGAACTTTTGTGTAGTAGCTTTGTCTATTTTCCAACTGGAGTTTTTGTTGAGTTGATGTTCAACAGCTCTTGAATGGCAGAAACTCAGAAGGAGAAAGTTGGGGTGAGGATGGGAGTATTGGGAAAAAAACAGGAGTGTTATAGTTACACCAGCAGCAACTTGCTCACTGTGGCAGATAGCTGGATGAGGGAGGAGTTGATGTGGGACAGAAGGCGGGAACATGTCTTCACCCTGAGTGTTCTTGGCAACAACGCATGCCGGAGACACATTCACAGTCATCATTGTAATTCAGAGAGACATCTCCTCCACAGGGCTCAGGAAATGTTAAGTGTCCTTGCTTCTTCCCCTACCATCTTGTTGTTTTGATTCTACTTATTTTTGCTGGTACGAATTTGCCCAGTTAGAGAGAGGAAATGATGTGAGTGACTATGTTGCACTGCATTTGAGTGATCTGTCTGCCACTTAAGCTGAATAGCTGGGATTTTGTAGAGGCAATAAGGGATGATTGTGACACTGGTTGTGTTGGAGTGTGGATGAAGGTAAGGTGGGGTATTAGATGGGAGTCCCAAGTCCCAGAAGATGTTGTAGGGTGAGTCATGAGTCCTGAGTAGCGTATTAAACAGCACAAGAAGTTGGCAACTTGGCCGATATAGATTTCATGTTCCAAATGCATTCACTGACCTTAGGCAAAAGATCTAGATTTGACCTCAATATCCACCTATCTCCAACCCACCTAATATCCCGTGCTCTCCCAAGGGTGCTTCTCAATGATTCCTTGCTCTCCCGCAACCACCTTCATCACCGATGCCACAGTTCCAAGTTCTTTCACTTGCAGCCCTCTCCCTGTTCTTGTGTTGACTTTGCTTTTGTTTAAATGGTAATTTAACCTTCACCTTCCCTTTACCAGGGAAACCTGCCTTTGAGAAGAGCAGGCTGGCCCCAACATGTGTTTTGTGAAAAATACTGTTGAGTTTTCCTGCTGGGTGCAAAGGTGTGGGTCTCCTGTGCCCAGACATTATAACAATCCAGGTGAGGTAGGTACACCATATTTGTGTGCTACCTGTCTCAAATCGATCAGGAATGGGCAGATCACAAAGATGGACATGCCCAGAAATTGTGGCATCCAACTTTACTGTCCAATCATTCCAAAAGACACCAGATGCTTTTGTATCAATTCTATTACACAGAAGGATATACCTCAGAAACAGACCAGTGTATATGCACCACACAATCATCCTCCCAAATTACTTTTTCACCTCCTGGTAACATAGTTATGTTCTCCCCTCCCCCAATGCATTTGACTACCTTGTCCTTAATCTCTTAATTTGCAACAAATATTCTATATAAACAACTCTAAAAAAGTGTTAGTTCATCAAGTCAAATGATCGTAGGCTGATCAATTTTCAGAAGACTTAATGGTTTTGAAATTGTGCCATGAGATCATTGTACAACCTTGTCAAATGTTGATATGCTAATCATCTAATAGCATAATTTCAAGACATTCTTATTTTAATGAGTTAATTAGATTATTTGCATGCCCAATATGAAGCACAACTTTAATTAAAAGTTCAAACGTAGAATCATGATGAAAGAACTCAGGCCAGTTGAAAACGAGAGGAGGATGAATGGACTTGGAACTCCTACTACAGATTCACTCTTCATGATTCTGCAATATTTTGGTTTCATCATTGCCAAGGCAAATTTAACCCAAAGCTAATTAATAGCAAAACTGGTCAAATACATTTAGGATAGCAATGTTTAAACTATCAAGGAAAAACCTAGGAATTTTAAATTGTAATTGACTTTTGTATTTCTAATACTGTCTCTGTCATATTTCAAATTAAGTTTTACTCTGTTGAATATGTGTCTTTGAGAGTTTCACCTCTCTAGTAACGGGTGTATGCTGTAAAATGGACATTCATTATATGGGAAAGCATGTCATGTATCAACTGGAAATAGCTAGGCACAAAAAGGTGCAATCATTCTCAACAATACAGTGCAAACACAGTAATGCAACCGCAGATTGTCAATTTAATTTATTCATTCCACAGTTGCCTATGGCAAGACTCTTATCAAGGTTTGATAATGGAATGTCATGCATTTTTTATAACTCAGTAAGGTCTTTTTGATGGATCTGATTGTCGCTGTAAGATCTTATAATAGATCTGTTATGGCCAACCAGAGCTTTGTGCACAGTATGCCTTGCTATCGAATGGTCAAGCTCATCACAAAATGACAGAACCCATCAGTTAAGAATCCCCATTAATTTTTCAGAGCGTTCGATGTAGACACAGGTATGCTGTTCTGTTAAAATGCTATTTGCAGTTATTACAATACTAGGCAGTGCTACAGCATGTCAGAATCAGACATAAGTAGGTTGAATTTTTGAATCTGGAGACACCTATCCAATTTCATGTGCATTAATAATAGAAAACATTTTTCTCAATGTCCTTGCAATCTCCCCGTTCCTTTTGATCTTGCATATATCAAGTGATAATGCAACAAGTGAGGATCAGTACAGTGGTAGCATACCATCTGGCTCAGGGATGATGAAGAGGGACATGAGTTACTTTTTTGTCGCAGAATTCAAATGTCATGTTACACCCTTAAAGTTATCACAGTACAACCAGCTACAAAAAAGATTTGGAAACTGGAAATGCATTCTCTTGCACAGTCAGTGGGCAAGACCAAAGAGCAAATTGGAAGTGGACCACAGGTAGTTCTCCTACAACACAACAGTTGTTCTTGTGAGACCTTGTGGAATAGAAAATCATGTTACAGGGAAATCACTATAGAAAATTGCTATACCTGTACAGCAGAAAGTTGAGTTATCCAAACAGCATCCACTAATCATCAATTGTATTACAGACAATTAGCGTTAATGAAACACGTGCTTATAGCAGAACTACCTGTGCTAACAGAAGGGAGCAGCTGGTATTTGTAAAGACTGCCCTGCTAGCCAAGATACCTGAAGTTAGAGGGCTTTGTTTTGCTTTTCTGTGCACGTGACACCAGACTCAAATGGACCCAAGGTTTTAAGTAATGAACTGCTTTGCCAGTAACCAGCATCACAGATTGGCATTGTGCACACAAGTGGAACAAAAGACTCTCTTCTGACCCTTAAAAGGCTTTTAGAAAAAAAGTGAGAACAAAAGCACAAAATGGAAATGAAAAACTTGAAAGCCATTTGGAAAATAAAACGAAAATGTGGCATTTCTGTGCTTGCTAGTAATAAAGGTTTTCTAGCCAAATTGCTCATTTATTCACTTGGCCTTTCAGGCATGGATTACATTTTTTAAGACTGTACTTTGATGTGAGATAAGATGATGCTTCATCAACTATCATTTGATAATGAGCTGCAGAGCAAGATTCCATAAATGATATCACTCATTAGTGTAGTTTTGCCACCAGGACTGATGAACGTGCACCCATTTTACATTTGCCTCAACTTCCCTCTTAAATGTAGGATATGTCACTGAGCTCAGGTCCAAGTTGCTGTGGCTGTTGCCTGAAAAATATCTAATCTGTTGAGCTAGTAGGAACTGCAGATGCTGGAGAATCCGAGACAACAAGGTGCAGGGCTGGATGAACACAGCAGGCCAAGCAGCATCATAGGAGCAGAAAGGCTGACGTTTCGGGCCTAGACCCTTCATCAGAAAAGGGGGAGG
>NW_025971141.1:4775-11058 GCF_021869965.1 Rhincodon typus | reverse complement strand
GTCAAGGGGGCGGGATGAGGTTAGAAGGTAGGAGATGGGGGTGGGGCATGAAGTGGGAGGAGAGGATAGGTGGGAGGAAGGACAGGTTAGGGAGGCAGGGACAAGCTGGGCTGGTTTTGGGATGCGGTAGGGGGAGGGGAGATTTTGAAGCTTGTGAACTCCACATTGATACCATTGGGCTGCAGGGTTTCCAAGCAGAATATGAGTTGCTGTTCCTGCAACCTTCGGGTAGCATCGTTGTGGCACTGCAGGAGGCCCAGGATGGACATGTCGTCTGCGGAATGGGAGGGGGAGTTGAAATGATTCGCGACTGGGAGGTGCAGTTGTTTAGTGCGAACCGAGCATAGGTGTTCTGCAAAGCGGTCCCCAAGCCTCCACTTGGTTTCCCCGATGTAGAGGAGGCCACAACGGGAACAGCGGATGCAGTATACCACATTAGCAGATGTGCAGGTGAATATCTGCTTGATGTGGAAAACCTTCTTGGGGCCTGGGATGGGGGTGAGGGGGGAGGCGTAGGGGCAGGTGTACACCTTGTTATCTCAGATTCTCCAGCATCTGCAGTTCCTACTATCTCTATAAAAATTCTCAACTTGGGTTCAATTCCCTGTTTGTCCCAAACAGTTGAAGCCCCACACCAGTCTGCAAACTGCAGGGCTTCTATCAACCTGGTCTGAGTTGCTATCACACTGGGTGGGGTGACTTGAGGGGCATCTTAAATGAGCAAATGGAGGCATTGAAAGAATACAAAACCTTAGGGCTGGGCAGCTGATGGCAGAAGGTCAATGAGGAGCAATTGAAATCAGGATTGCACAAAAGGTATGGATTTGGAGACAGCAGACGCCTGACTGGTTGACCTTCTGCCTTGAGCTGCCCAGCCCTAAGGTTTTGTATTCTTTCAATGCCTCCATTTGCTCATTTAAGATGCCCCTCGAGTCACCCCACCCAGTGTGATAGCAACTCAGACCAGGTTGATAGAATCCCTGCAGTGTGGAAGCAGGCCATTCGGTCCATCGGGTCCACACTGACCCTCCAAAGAGCATCCCACCCAGACAAACCCCCCAGCCTAACCCTGTAACCCTGCATTTCCCCATGGCTAATCCACCCAACCTGTACATCCCTGGACTCTCTGGGCAGTTTAGCATGGCCAATCCACCCTAACCTGCACATCTTTGGACTGTGGGAGGAAACCGGAGCACCCGGAGGAAACCCACGCAGACGCGGGGAAAATGTGCAAACTCCACAAAGACAGTCGCCCGAGGCTAGAATCATATCCAGATTCTTCATGCTGTGAGGCAGCGGTACTAACCACTGGGCAGTTCATGATAAAATACGTTTGTTTTGACAGAAATACTTTCTTTTAACCCTACTTATTTGACCAAGCCTTTGGTTATGTGCCCTAATATTTCCATATGTGGCTCATCGGCAAATTTTGCTTAACGATTGTCCTATCAATTATCTTGGATGTGTTACGTTAAAGGTGCTGTGCAAGTACAGGAATTCTAGGGGTAGGGGGAGAGTGTAGGATCTTCTTGGGTGTATCATTAGGGGATGTGAGGCATATACCCTAATGATAGCACTGCATACGTTCTGGTCATTTTTAACAGTTGGGAAAAGAACATAGACTGCCCACTCTCAGAGATAGCAAGAACTGCAGATACTGGAGTCCAAGACAACACAGTGTGGAGCTGGAGGAACACAGCAGGCCAGGCAGCATCAGAGGAGCAGGAAAGCTGACGTTTCCCGACTCGAAATGATGCTGCTGTGACTATCTGCTCTCTCCCATTTCAGCTTCATTATGGTGAGGACAAAATAATATCAGGCTCGGTTCAGTTTTTACTTAACAAGCTCACTCGACCCTCAATTATTTTCTTGTTATTCATTCATGGGATGAGGGCATCGCTGTCTAGACTAGCATTCGTTGCCCAGAGGTCAGTTTAGGGTCAACCACATTGCTGTGAGCCTGAAGTCACACTCAGGCTTCGTGTCAGCTGTTTTATTTCTTTAAGAGACATTAGTGAACCGGATGGTTTATTCCTGACAATCAGCAATGGTTTCATAAAAACCGAAAGAACTGCGGATGCTGTAAATCAGGAATAAAAACAAAAGTTGCTGGAAAAGCTCCGCAGGTCTGGCAGCATCTGTGGAGAGAAATCAGAGTTAATGTTTGAGGTCCACTGACCCTTCCTCAGAACTGATGGTAGCTAGGAAAACATTGGTTTATATGCAGAAGATAGGGAGGGGGATGGGGTAGGGAGTAAATGATGTTGGGGATAGAGACCAAAGAGAGAGAAGAGCAGTTGGACAGACAAAGGAGTTGCTAATGATAAGGCTGGGAGGGTGAATAGTTGTTAATGGGGACTGTTAGTGACTAACAACAGGGGGTGTGTAATGGCAGGCTATGTGGTAACAAGGTCTGGTGTGTGGGGTGGGGGGCTGGGACATGAGAGTTTAGGCCCTAAAATTATTGAACTTGATACTGAGTCCGGACGGCTGCAGGGTGCCCAAGTGGAAAATGAGGTGTTGTTCCTCCAGCTTGCGTTGAGCTTCACTGGAACACTGCAGCAAGCCAGAGACAGAGATGTTGGACAGGGAACAGGGTGGTGCGTTAAAGTGGCAGGCAACAGGTAGTTCAGGGTCTTTTTTGCGAGCAGAATGTAGATGTTCTGCAAAGCGGTCGCCAAGTCTACACTTCGTCTCCCCAGTGTAGAGGAGACCACATTGTGAGCAGCGAACGCAGTAGACTAGATTCTGGGAAGTGCAGGTGAAGTGTTGCTTCACCTGGAAGGTATGTTTGGGCCCTTGGATACTGGGGAGGGAGGAGGTAAATGGGCAGGTGTTGCACCTTCGCCGGTTACAGTGGAAGGTGCCGTAGGGCTGTGGGGGGGTTGTTGGGGGTGAAGGAAGTGTGGACCAGGGTGTCCTGGAGGGAACGGTCCCTGCGGAAGGCGTACAAGGGAGGGGATGGGAATATGCATCTGGTGGTGGCATCTCGTTGGAGGTGGTAGAAATGGCATACGATGATCTTCTGAATGTGGTGCTGGTGGGATGGTAGGTAAGGACAAGGGGAACCCTATTGCTGTTGCGGGAGGGAAGAGAACGGGTGAGGGCGGAAGAGTGGGAGATGGATCGGACCTGGTTGAGGGCCCTGTCAACAACGGAGCTGGGGAATCCTCGGTTGAGGAAGAAGGTGGACATTTTGGAGGCTCCCATGTCAAAGTTGGCCTCATCTGAACATATGCAATGGAGATGGAGGAACTGAGAGAATGGGATGGAGTCTTTACAGGAAGTGGGGTGTGAAGATGTATAGTCCAGGTAGCTGTGGGAGTTGGTGGGTTTATAGTGGATATTGGTGGCCAGTCTATCCCCAGAAATGTCGAGTAAGGGAAGGGAGGAGTCAGCAATAGACCTGGTGAAAGTGAGGGCAGGGTGGAAATTGGAAGCAAAATTGATGAACTTTTCCAATTCCGGATGAGAGAGGGAAGCAGCACCAATGATATCATCGATATAGCGGAGAAAGAGTTGTGGGTAGGGGCCAGAATAGGACTGGAACAATGAATGTTCCATGTACCCCATAAAGAGACAGGCATAACTAGAGCCCATGCGGGTACCCATGGCAACCCCTCTTACCTGAAGCAAATGAGAGAAGTTAAAAGAGAAGTTGTTGAGGGTGAGGACGAGCTCAGCCAAGTGGAGGAGGATGGTGGTGGGTAGGAAGAGAGACAGTTCAGACCTTTGCTCCAGGAAGAAGCAATGGTTTAATGATCGCCAGTAGACTCTTAATTCAAACTTTCCTTTTTAAAATTGAACTCTGGCAGAGTAGGATGGTCCTGTTGGAGCTCTTCTCCTCTACCTGTGCTTTTTCCTCCTTTTTCCTTCTCTTTTCTTTTGTCTTCTTCTCTCCCCTCAGCATCGGAGGCAAATACTGCAGCAGCAGGCACCAACAGCAAAGCCCCAGAGCAGTGAGCCCCGGAGCGGCGTGTGGGCTCCGAGCCCCGGAGCGGCGTGTGGGCTCCGAGCCCCGGAGCAGCGTGTGGGCTCCGAGCCCCGGAGCGGCGTGGGGATGTGAGCCCCGGAGCGGCGTGTGGGCTCCGAGCCCCGGAGCAGTGTGGGGATGTGCCCCACAGAGGCACGTGGGGAAGCAGCCCCAGAGCATCGTGTGGGCATCGAGTCCTGGGGGCCGGCAGTGAGAGCAGGAGCAGGTAGGCCCATGGCGACCGGCAATGAGTGAGAGCAGGAGCAGGTAGGCCTGAGGTGGCCGGCAGTGAGAGCGGGAGCAGGTAGGCCCGAGGTGACCGGCAGTGAGAGCGGGAGCAGGTAGACCCGTGGCGACCAGCACTGAGAGCGGGAGCAGGTAGGCCCGAGGCGACCGGAATTGAGAGTGGGAGCAGGTAACCCCGAGGGGAGATGCAGTGAGAGCGGGTGCAGATAGGTCTGAGGCAACCGGCAGTGAGTGAGAGCAGGAGCAGGTAGGCCTGAGGTGGCCGGCGGTGAGAGCGGGAGCAGACAGCCTGCAGTGAGAACGGGACCAGGTATGCCGGAGGCGACCGGCAGTGATAGCAGGAGCATGTAGGGCCGAGGCGACCGGCGGTGAGAAAGGGAGCATGTAGGCCCAAGACGACCAGAAGTGAGAGGAGGAGCAGGTAGGCCCGTGGTGGCCAGAGGTGAGAGCGGGAGCAGACAGCTGGCAGTGAGAGCGGGAGCCGGTAGGCCCAAGGTGACCGGCAGTGAAAGCGGGAGCAGGTAGGCCCGACGCGACCAGCAGTGAAAGCGGGAGCAGGTAGGCCCGAGGCGACCGGCAGTGAGAGCGGGTGCAGGTAGCCCCGAGGGAACAGGCAGTGAGAGTGGGAGCAGGTAGCCCCGAGGGGACAGGCAGTGAGAGTGCGAGCAGGTAGGCCCGAGATGACCGGCAGTGAGAGCGGGTGCAGGTAGCCCCGAGGGGACAGGCAGTGAGAGTGGGAGCAGGTAGCCCTGAGCGGACAGGCAGTGAGAGCGGGAGCAGGTAGGCCCGAGGTGACCGGCAGTGAGTGAGAGCAGGTGCAGGTAGGCCTGAGGTGGCCAGCGGTGAGAGCGGGAGCAGGCAGCCTGCAGTGAGAACGGGACCAGGTAGACCGGAGGCGACCAGCAGTGAGAATGGGACCAGGTAGACCGGAGGCGACCGGCAGTGATAGCAGGAGCAGGTAGGGCCGAGGCGACCGGCGGTGAGAGAGGGAGCATGTAGGCCCAAGACGACCAGCAGTGAGAGCAGGAGCAGGTAGGCCCGAGGTGGCCAGAGTTGAGAGCGGGAGCAGACAGCTGGCAGTGAGAACGGGAGCTGGTAGGCCCGAGGTGACCGGCAGTGAAAGCGGGAGCAGGTAGGCCCGACGCGACCAGCAGTGAAAGCGGGAGCAGGTAGGCCCAAGGGGACCGGCAGTGAGTGAGAGCAGGTGCAGGTAGGCCTGAGGTGGCCAGCGGTGAGAGCGGGAGCAGGCAGCCTGCAGTGAGAACGGGACCAGGTAGACCAGAGGCGACTGGCAGTGGGAGCGGTATCAGGCAGGCGGCGGTAAAAGCAGGAGCAGGTCGGCCCGAGGTGACAAGCAGCGAGAGTAGGAGCAGGTAGGCCTGAGGTGGCTGGCAGTGAGAGTGGGAGCAGGTAGGCCCGAGGCGACCGGCAGTAATAGCAGGAGCAGGCATCCTGAGACGACTGGCAGTGAGAGCGGGAGCACGTAGGCCCGTGGTGACCAGAGTGAGAGTGGGAGCAGGTAGGCCCGAGGCGACCGGCAGTGAGAGTGGGAGCAGGTAGGCCCGAGGGGACAGGCAGTGAGAGCGGGAGCAGGTAGGCCTGAGGTGGCCGGCAGTGAGAGTGGGAGCAGACAGCCTGCAGTGATAACAGGACCAGGTAGGCCAGAGACGACCAAAGTGAGAGTGGGAGCAGGCAGCCGGCGCTAAGAGTGGGAGCAGGTCGGCCTGAGGTGGCTGGCAGTGACAGCGGGAGCAGTTAGGCCGGAGGCAACCGGCAGTGAGAGCGGGAGCAGGTAGGCTCAAGACAACCGGCGGTGAGAGCAGGAGCAGGCAGCCAGCAGTGACAGTGGGAGCAGGTAGGCCTGAGACAACCGGCAGCGAGAGTGGGAGCAGGTAGGCCTGAGGCGACCGGCAGAGAGAGCAGGAGCAGGCAGCCAGCAGTGACAGTGGGAGCAGGTAGGCCTGAGGCGACCAGTAGTGAGAGCGGGAGCAGGTAGCCCTGAGGCGACTGGCAGCGAGAGCGGGAGCAGGTAGGCCCGAGGCGACCAGCAGTGGGAGCGGGAGC
>NW_025971141.1:4094-4765 GCF_021869965.1 Rhincodon typus | reverse complement strand
GAGCGGGAGCAGGTAGGCCCGAGGCGACCAGCAGTGGGAGCGGGAGCAGGTAGGCCCGAGGCAACCGGCAGTGAGTGAGAGCAGGAGCAGGTAGGCCTGAGGTGGCTGGCGGTGAGAGTGGGAGCAGACAGCCCGCAGTGAGAACGGGACCAGGTATGCCGGAGACGACCAAAGGGAGAGTGGGAGCAGGCAGTGGGCGGTAAGAGCAGGAGCAGGTCGGCCTGAGTCGACTGGCAGTGAGAGTAGGAGCAGGTAGGCCTGAGGTGGCCGGCAGTGAGAGTGGGAGCAGGTAGGCCCGAGGTGACCGACAGTGAGAGCGGGAGCAGGTAGGCCCGAGACGACTGGCAGTGAGGGTGGGATCTGGTAGGCCTGAGGCGACCGGCAGTGAGAGCAGGAGCAGGTAGGCCCAAGACGACCGGCAGTGAGAGCAAGAGCAGGTAGGCCTGAGGTGGCCGGCGGTGAGAGCGGAAGCAGACAGCCTGCAGTGAGAGCGGGACCAGGTAGGCCGGAGGTGACCAGCAGTGAGAGCGGGAGAAGGAAGCCAGCAGTGAGAGCAGGAGGAGGTAGGCCCGTGGCGACCGGCAGTGAGAGCGGGAGAAGGCAGCCAGCAGTGAGAGCAGGAGGAGGTAGGCCTGAGGCAACCGGCAGTGAGAGCGGGAGCAGGTAGGCCT
>NW_025971141.1:3923-4084 GCF_021869965.1 Rhincodon typus | reverse complement strand
GGCCTGAGGCAGCCGGCAGTGAGAGCGGGAGCAGGTAGGCCTGAGGCGACCGGCAGTGAGAGCGGGAGCAGGTAGGCCCAAGGCGACCGGCAGTGAGAGCAGGAGCAGGTAGGCCCGAGGCGACCGGCAGTGGGAGCAGGAGCAGGTAGGTCCGAGGCGAC
>NW_025971141.1:0-3913 GCF_021869965.1 Rhincodon typus | reverse complement strand
TCCGAGGTGACCGGCAGTGAGAGGGGAGCAGGTAGGTCCGAGGTGACGACGGAGGGGCTGCATACCCGGAGTGATAAAGGGGCTGCATACCCGGAGTGATAAAGGGGCCGAGGTACAAATGCGAGTACATATGACTTACCTTGTTGTTGCTGAGTGCCGGTGAGGAGCGGACTGGAGGCTGGAGCAATGTGGGACAATTGGTGGGCTTGGGCCTGGCACCACATGCTGAGCTGCGGTTATCGGACTGTAATTTAAAACCTTTTCACTATGTTGTAACTACTTCTGTAAGTAAAGCTAATGCTTCCGTTTAATCCTCTTTGTATAACAACACTATTTTTTTACACACTGTAAGATTTGTACCTAGGTATTTGGACCTAAGACGGCGCCATTAAAAGGCAGCCATTGTAAAACCTTTTCAATTGTATTGTAATACAAGTGACAATAAAGGATCTTCTTGGATTCATGACAGGATTTGAATCCAGGTCCCCACAACATTGCCTTGGTTTCCGAATTAATGGTCACTGATACTACCAGCCCATTCCCATGGAAGGACTGCCTTTTTTTTTAATTTCAAAAGTATACTTTATTCATGAAATATATTTTTACATATTCGTAGTCTCAAACGCAGTTCGGTTCTGTGCAGTAGCATAGCAAGGAAACAAACAAACATTGGAGTTTGACTCTATCCAAATAAGCCAAAAGGCACCTCTTATTTCAACCAGACTATATTTAAATGCATTTGAGGCACCAGGAGGGTCCAATAATTGGACAGACTGACATTTTACCTTCAGCAGGAACTCCTCAGACAGTGATCTTTCCCCACGTAGTCCTGGACCTTGGAAGGACTGCCTTACAATGAGAGAGAAGCAGACAATACCGAGAAGGTATTTCAATGCATAGGGTCTAAAGGCTGGATTTCAAACTTCCCGACAACTGTGTCTGTGGCAGTCGGGACATGCAATAAGTTATTTACACCCACTGGAGGGAGGCTGCCGATTTCGGTGATAATCAACCCCCTATAGCGAAGGGGGTTGGTTGGTAAAATGGCGAAAAAGGGCACTCTCCCTACATTCTGTGCCCCTCACACACTCCCTGGTCAAAACACCTGCTGGTGGGCTCATATAATGCACGGCCCAAAGTGTCAACTCTTGTATTTAACAAACTATAACTGAACGGAATATCTTTGCTTCCTTAATAGTTTTGCAAATGGAATTAGAAGTTGGGAAAATTTCTTTGGAATGGCAGAAAATAAACTTTGCCCGAATATCCATGTTGAACTCAAAACTCTGAAATCCACGTGAGTCCTGCTATAAATAGAGGCAGGCGAACTTGCACAGAAGCCAAACTATTGGAGTTTGGCTGGTGTGCGCTAGATGGCACTATTATCAATTTTTGTTACGTATCCCTTCAAGATAGATAGCTTTGAACAATTCCACAAATACTTTCAGTAATTGAATCAGCAATTTAGAAGATCTGGAACAGCCTTGTATTGCCGTTTCAAATTATTCCTGCCGAATTTAGCTATCCAATTTATAAGTTACTTTTCAGGCACATTTGAAATGTAGACTTTAGTCTGTGTGCTTCTTAAGGGCCAGTTGTTGCTTCAGTGATAATACTTTTATTTTTAAGGCAATATGTGGATTCCAGTCATATTGTAGGTGTTGAGTGTTGTACTCATGGGAGTTTCTTTTGGCACAGTGGTAATGTCCCTACTACTGGACTGGAAGGTTCAAGTCCCACCTACTCCAGAGGTGTATAATAAATCTCTGAACATGTTGATTAGAAAAATAGGTTGAGTGTTGTACTTGGAGATTGCTGCACCTGAAAGAGCTGGTTTTGAGATAAGTAATGAGCAAAGGCCCTAGGAATTTGGATTTAAATAGATCCCATGACGCTATTCAGTGCGCTCTTCAGTATTTACCTTACAGCCAACGTCACATAAACAGACAGTCTGTACAGGTTGACATTTCTGATAATCACAATAAGCTCCCATGTCAATGCGTGAACTTGCTGTGCTAAAATTGGTTGCCACATGCCCTACATTACATCATTGCTGATACAAATCAAAAGTAACTACTGCAAATAGCTTTGCGACGTCCAGCGACTGTGAATAGTGTGACATAAATGAAGATGTTTTTGTTAGAGACTATGCACAGTTCATAAAGAAATGGTTCTGATGTAATTGGACGACTGGCCATTAGCCTTTCCACAAAGCTGGACACACAATCTAATCAACGTTTTCTGCAATACTCAACCTCCATCAGCACTGTACCGCATTCCAATTCTATTACATTGGGGTTATCAGCCAGGATTTTGTGCTGCAGTTTCTGGAGTGGAATCCCTACAGCATGGAAGCAGGCCATTCAGCCCATCAAGTCCACACCAACCCTCTGAAGAGCATCTCACCCAGAACCAGCAACCCCCTTCCCCACCATATTCCCTATGGCTAATCCACCTAACCTGCACATCTTTCGGCTGTGGGAAGAAACTGGAGCACCAGGAGGAAACCCACACAGACACGGGGAGAATGTGCAAACTCCACACACGCACGCACACACACACACGCACATGCACACACACACACGCACAAGCACACACACACGCACGCACACGCGCACACACACGCATGCACACATGCACACGCACGCACGCACACACGCACACGCATGCACGCACAGTCACCCAAGGGTGAAATTGAACTCAGGTCCCTAGCACTGTGAGGCAGCAATGCTAATCACTGAGCCACCGTGATGCTTCTGAGGATTCAGACCTTCCTACTCAGGGACAGAATTGAAACTATAAACGTTAGAACACAAAATGGTGTGAATCGATGAAGAGACGCTTACTGTGCTTCACTGTCAGTGAATTGTGTTTGCAAATGATTCTCTGAACAAGAACTAGAAAGATAATCATTATTTCTTCATTGCCAAGTGTAATTCAATGAGTTATGTAACATTTGGGAATATTTGTTTGGTTGTGGTAAATCCAAAGCAAGCCAAAATAAATTGGGTTTTGTTTTTGTGTTGAACAAGAGAGTGAAGGACCAATGCTCACAGTGCAGAGCACCATCAAGACTAGAACTTTAGCTTAATCAGTAAATTAGTCAGGAAATAGTCACTAACTGAAAAAACACAGACTTTAGAAGAACTTTAGGGCAGCACGGTACCTCAGTGGTTAGCACTGCTGCCTCACAGCACCAGGGACCCGGGTTTGATTCTACCCTCAGTCTACAAAATTGTGAGGGGTATAGATAGGGTAAATGGTAGATGTCTTTTCCCCAGGATGGGAGATTTCAAGACTAGGGGGCACATTTTTGAGGACAGAGATTTAAAAAAAAGACATCAGGGACAAATTTTTTTAACGCAGAGGATGGTTTGCGTCTGGAACGAACTTCCTGAGGAAGTGGTGGATGTGGGCACAATTGCAACATTTAAAAGACATTTGGATAAGTACACAAATAGGAAAGGTTTGGAGGGATATGGCCAGGAGCAGGTAGGTTGGACTAGTCTAGTTTGGAATTATGGTCAGCATGGACTGGCTGGACCAAAGGGTCTGTTTCCGTGCTGCATGAGTGTCACTGTGTGTGTGGAGTTTGCACATTCTCCCCGTGTCTTTGTGGGTTTCCTCCGGGTGCTCCAGTTTCCTCCCAAAGTCCAAAGATATGCAGGCTAGGTGGATTAGCTGTAGGAAATACAGGGATAGGGTGGAGTGGTGGGTCTGGGTGGGATGCTTTTCGGAGGTTCAGTGTGGATTGGATGGGCTGAATGGCTTGCTTCCACACTGTAGGGATTCTGTGATTCTCTGAAGCCTGATGACTGTAGGATAGAAGAAGAATAACAGGATCAGGAGCTTGAATTACGGCCAGGAATGAACAAGACTCTTCACAGTAACACCATGAGAATACAGGTGGGGA
>NW_025971140.1:0-11060 GCF_021869965.1 Rhincodon typus | reverse complement strand
CACACACACACACACACCACACACACACACACACACACAGCACACACACACCACACACACACACACACACAGTACACACACACACACACACACACACACACACACCACACACAGACACAACACGCACACACAGACACAAACACGCACACACAGACACAAACACACACACAGACACAACACACACAAGCACAGACACACCACACACACACAGACACACCACATACACACATACACACACCACACACAGACACAGACACACAGACACACTTCCCTCAAAGACACTAATGAAGCAGCTGGGTTTATAACAACATATCATGGGGATATTTGAGGAGGGACAGGTTTTCCATCCCATTGAGCATGCCCTGCCATTCAATACAATTATGGCTGATTAAACACTTCAATACCGTTTTCTCACCCCATGCCCATTACCTTGTACACCACTGATGGCAGTTTCTTGGCAGATTTAGCAAGATTAAGAAGATTGCCACACGGCAGGAAATGATGAAAGCTATCATCAGGGACAGAGAGACTGAGAAGTTGTTCAAGAATGAGCTGATCGTGAAGATAGGGTGGATTTGTGAAGAATAGATCATGTTGGACGAAGCTTGATGCATGTTTTACTGAACTCACTGTGATAGTGGATAAGGGGCTGCCCCTAGATGTCATCTACATGGGGGGGCATCAAACCAGAGATTATCAGCAAGAATAAGTCACACATGCAAGCTAGAGGCTTTTTTGACATTGATTGGGAACTGATTGGAGGTAAGAGAAAGAATGTGGAGAACGATAAAGGACTCTGATGGACATAATTGAGAAATGGGATTTCTCAGTAATCCATAGTGATGTTTCAACTTTTCACCAGGGAGGGCAGAGAATCGCGTAACACTGTTTCTCGATGACGTTAAGCGTAATCACTTCTGAAAATGGAAGCAGGAAATTACACAGGAATTAGAGGAGTGGGCAAAACAATGGCATTTGGCTTTCAAACTTGCACAGTGTTGAGTCATTCATTTTACATCCAAAAATGACAATTAGAATATCTTCTTAATGGTGAGAGAATAAGATGTGTGGAGGAACAAACGGGTTTGGGAATCAGATTTACAATTCTTTAACAACCAGAGTGCTCCAGTACAGAAAACAATCAAAAAGATGAATAGTATGCTGCATACATTTTATCTTAAGGGGTCAGAAATTCTTACAGGAAGACAGTATGCTCCAGTTATACTTGCTTAATTTTGATCAAGAGTCCATCATTCATTTTGGGAACCATGGCACAAACAGGATATATTAACATTGAAATAGGTAGAGTTCATAAAACTATGAGCAGGAGTAAATGAAGACAATAATTATTGAAATTTGTTTTGTGTTGCCTGTAGTTTAGAAGATTGATCAGTGATTCAGTTGAGGTGTTTAAAATGAAGAAACTTTATTTATATTTACATATATATATTTCACGGGAGAATGCAGAACTGGGAATGTTGATCATAAAATTGGGGCTAAACCATTCAATTGTGAAATCAGCAAATGTATTAATGTCAAAGGCTATTGACCTTCCAAAAGATTGTAGAAAATAATTCAATTGAAATTTTCCAAACTGAGATTAGTAGATGGAATATGCATCAAATTTGGAAAATGAAGTTGAGTAACAGATTGGTCGTGATCTTGTTGGATACTACTGCTGGAATGAGGGACCGAATGATCTATTACTGGTCAGATGAGGATAAATTTGATTGACTTCAGTCACACAAGACAGACTGATGGAAAAGCGATGGCTGCATTTTAATTTCCATTCTTGTAAAATGTTCCTCTGTTCCATATGAGCTACTCATAAAGAATAAGCCTGAATTTGATTCTAAAATGTTTTCTCTTTTGGCTGAAATGCTATGGAACTAGTAAAGCCTATGATGTTACAATGAATGCTAGTGTATTGTATACACTTTAACAAAACAACCATAATAATATTGGCCTGGACATTCCAAGGAGTGGCAATCACAGTCAGAATGCCACTCTGCTCATTGTTTTTACACTCGTACTGATCTCCATATTCCTACCCAGAAATTCCGATCCTGGATTCTTCTGAAATGCAGAGGGTAGCTGAAATTGACACAGCTCCCCCAAAGTGCAGAATAGTTGAGCAAATTCAGACAACGGCTTCTTTTGTAGCAGTCAGTATGTCATGTTCTGTGATTTAAATGTCCAACGACACTTTGACAACTCGTGTGAAAAGACAAGTATGTAAAGTAAGTGTGAGGTTAACATAGCTGCTAACATGTTAGAGTGCCAGGTAAGTAAGGTGCCAGATAAAAAGGATATAGATGGATATACTCCCAAGTAGATATTGTGCCAGGGCAGGGTGCTATGGGGGTTGGGTACCTGGGTGCCAGGTAAGTAGGATGCCTGTTAAGAAATGGAGTATTTAGGGTAGGTCTGGGGGGTGTGGAGGGTCATGGTGGGACCAGCAATGTGAGGTGTGGGGTGGCTGGGGGAAGCAGATACCAGGGCTAATGGGCAAGATGAACATTGGGAGTGGTGAGGTTGGGGTCAGCAATGTCAAGGCTAGTGAGCAAAAAGGGCTAAGTGAGGAGGGTTTTGGAGTTGGGAAGGGTGTCAGCATTGTGACCAGCGGTTTCAGGCTGGCAGTGGGAGTGGTATTTGAGTTCTGAGGTGGGGAAGGAGGTGACATCAGGGATTCTGGGTGTGTAAATGGTCAACGCACGTGTAGCTGGGAGTGGCTGTGCAAATTGGAGTTGGGAGAAGGGGTGCAGGGTATTAGAAACTTCATAGTTACACAAGAGTTGAACTAGGTTTTCATAGTGATTGTAACGAGTTTGGCCAGGTGGACCTCATAGAATATGAGTTCCCTGATTGGGGCTGTTAATCTGGTCCAATCAGGAAGCCCTGGCTGACAGATATAGACAGGAGTGTCAGACATTCGGTTCACTCTGATAGTTGGCGCAGAGGGAGCTGGCTCAGTGTCAAGGACTCTCCATGTGTAAATAAAAGATGACTTGGTGATGGGATACTGGCCTCTATGGAGTTATTTCAGTTTTCATTGCTTAATTCTGATTAGCTATTCCCTTTGGGTAGTGAAACCATCTAAATTCTCTCACGTTAAATGTTTTTCTTCGAAGAGTTCCAGATGTGGGGGAATTACTTATTGGATTCTTTAATTTCCCAGGTAATTTCCAAGGAGTTTGCTGTCTTTGGGATTCCACAGAGACCTGGCACACAATTTCAGTCTGAACTGTTCCAATAGATGTCTGGCTGTTGGAATATCTGGGACATTGTGCCTCGACGTTCCAAATGTATAATTTTCAGTTCTGAAGAAGAGTCATACCAGACTTGAAATATTTACTCTGTTTCTCTCTCCACAGATGCAGAGACCTGCTGGAATTTCTCCAGCATTCTTGTGTTTTTTTAATAATCTCCACTTGAAATATTGTGTTCAGTTCTGGTCACCTCATTATAGCAAAGATGTGGAAGCTTTAGAGAGGGTGCAGAGGAGATTTACCAGGATGCTGCCTGGACTGGAGGGCAGGTCTTATGAGGGAAGGTTTAGGGAGCTAGAGCTTTTCTCATTGGAGCAAAGAAGGATGAGAGGTGACTTGACAGAAGTGTACAAGATGATGAGAGACATAGATAGAGTGGATAGCCTGAGACTTTTTCCCAGGGCGGAAATGACTATTACAAGGGGGCATAATTTTAAGGTGATAGGAGGAAGGTATAGGGGAGATGTCAGAGGTAGGTTCTTCACGCAGAGAGTTGTGGGCGTGTGGAATGCGCTGCCGGCAGTGGTAATGGAGTCAGATACATTAGAGACATTTAAGTGACTCTTAGATAGGCACATGGATGAAAGTATAATGTAGCGTAAGTTTGATCTTAGTAGGATAATAGGTCGGCACAACATCATGGGCCGAAGGGCCTATTCTGTGCTGTACTGTTCTATGTTCTATGTATGTTCTAAAGGAAGGAAAAGGTGAAGATCTCACATTTTGAACAGGGTAAGTATATATTAGATATCTCTGTGTAATACAGTCAATTCTTAGAGGCTTTTTTGTTCCTTTCTATCCATTTAAAATGTATTAATTATCAATTTGAAAGGACAAGAAATAGAAATTTATAACAGAAATAGTCAGCAGGGGCAGGGGGCTCATATCAATCACGGCAAAGTTTTAAGGAGAATCAATGAAAAGGTTGGAACATTTAAAAGTGAACAGGGTTTGCAGTGTAAATGAGTAAAGACTCGGAAGAAAATAACGCAAATCAATCGAAATCAAAACTGGTTAGGAATCAAGCTCTGCAGAGCTAATGGTCTGGAAAGTGATTAAGGAAAGATTGCAGTGGAAAATAACAAAACCCCAATTGGATTCACATCTACAGTATCATTGGTTTAACTATAAAGTGAGGCAGGACAGTTAAATGCAATATGAGGTAAACAATGCATTGAATATTTTTGACAAGACAAATATCAAAATTTCTACCAAATTCATGATATGCTGAGATTTCATTAGGCAATAGGATGATAAATTATACGAATCAATCCTAATAATTTCTGATGCTTATTGCCAGTTACCCTAATTTGGCTTTTTGATGTGACTGTGACATAGTTTATCAGGACTGTTTGTTGATGAATTAAGCATTCCTCAGGCACGGAGTAATGTATCCCTAGCATTCAATAAAATGCCACATGACAGGTTCCTGGACAGGATGAATGCTTATAGTGTGATATGTTAACAAGGATAGAAGATAAGCGAACTAACAATTGGTATAAATGTTTCACTTTCAGGTTGCCTTTGAGGGGAGACAACAGCCTAGTTGTATTATTGTTGGACTGTTAATCCAGGGACCCGGGTTTAAATCCTGCCATAGCAGATGGGAAATTTGAATTCAATAAAGAATCTGGAATTAAGTGTCTAATGATCATCATGAATCCATTGTCAATTGTTGGAAAAACCCATCTGGTTCACTAATGAGATAACAAGGTGTAGAGCTGGATGAACACAGCAGGCTAAGCAGCATCAGAGGAGCAGGAAAGCTGACGTTTCTGAAGAAGAGTCTAGGCCCGAAACATCAGCTTTCCTGCTCCTCTGATGCTGCTTGCCCGCTCCTCTGATGCTGCTTGCCCTGCTGTATTCATCCAGCTCTACACCTTGTTATCTCAGATTTTCCAGCATCGGCGGTTCCTACTATCTCTGGTTCACTAATGTCCTTGAGGAAGGAAACAGCTGTCCTTACCTGGTCTAGCCTACATATGACTCCAGACTTAACTGCCTCTAGATAATTAGGGATGGGCAATAAATGCTGCCTAGTCAGCGACGCCATCATCCCGTGAATGAATGAATTTAAAAAACTGTACTTATTGGAGTGCCACAGCAAACAGTTCTGGGGCCTCAATTACTTCCACTCAGTAGTTGGAATCCTCCTGAACAATAGTGAGAAAGTTGGGATAATCATGTGAGATGGCCAATGAGGAGCGTCCCAAATTGAATGGTCAAAAATCACACAACACCAGGTTATAGTCCAACAGGTTCATTTGCAAACGCAAGCTTTCATAGTTCAGCTCCTTCCTCAGGCTGAGCTCCGAAAGTTTGCATTTTCAAATAAGCCTGTTGGACTATAATCTGGTGTTGCATGATTTTTGACCTTGTCCATCGCAGTCCAACATGAGCATCTCCACCAAATTGAATAGAGAAGTAATACTGTGCAGAGTATGAGGAGAAGGCAAGTGATTGGCACTAAGCCACTCCAAGAGCCAACATGGATATGGTGGACTGAATGACCTTCTTCGGCATGATAACATTTCTGAGATTCTGTAATGTGTGAAAATGTAACATTGTCCACTTTGGAGGAAGAAAGGAACAGTATTATTTAAATAGTTATTTACATTTAAGCATTGAATCGTGTAAAATTCCATGGGACTTGATAAGGTGAATGCTGAGCAGATGCTTCCCCTGTTGGGAATATCCAGAAGTGAGAGGCATGCTTTAAAAGCAAAGAGTACCCCCCACACCCCCATTCAAGACTGAGATGTGGTAGAATTTTTATTCTCATAGTGTTCTGAATCTTTGGAATTCACTATCTTAGAGAGCTGCAGAGGCTGGGTTATTGAGGTGAACTAGATTTTTGAACTATAAAGAAGTTAATGTTTATGCCATGAAAGTGTATGGAGACTGAGATCAGATCAGCGTGACCTTACTGAATGGCAGAGTAGGCTACAGGGGCCATTTGGCTTGCTCCTGCTCTTATTCCTCATGTTATGTTCAGCAAACAAAAAGCCCTGTGGGTGTAATTACCAACAGCACCAAATGATAAGAGAAGAGCTCATCACAGGAAGGAAAACCCATGACAACGGAGCTGGCCTTAGGTAGTTCTTCAGATTTTCCGTCAATCTGTTCATCAGTAAGTTCTGCCCAGCCAATGTTAGATAAGCATTGATAGGAAGATAGTATTTCATGTCCGTGTCATTTATTTTCATACTTTTCTCACTTTTTCGTTTCTTCACTCGAATGGGGTAAGACTACTAGAACTGGAGAATCCTACAAAATAGAAGGAGGCCATTTGGCCCCTTATTCTTTCTTCTGTTCTCTAAAGGGCTGCTTTAGTGTTCTGACCCCAAAATCCGACAAACCTTTCTTTTTCAAGTATATATTTTGGAATTTTGCGTTTGGATCTGTTTTCACTAACATCTCAGGCAGTACATTCCAGCTCCCAAATAACTCACTGTATTTAAAAAGAAAACACTTTATTTCCCTCAGTTTTAAAAAGAAACTGAATTAAACTGTATTTAAAAAGAAAACTCTTAGATTGTTTTTGTCTGTTAAAGCTGTCTCCTCAGGTTAATGAACAATCTGTTGTCAGTGAACATTTTCACCCTATGAGCTGTGTCACAATCCCTCATAGTTTTTATCACGTCCGTGAAATCTTCTGTTATCCTTCGCTAATCTAAGGGGAACAATCCCAGATTCTCCAGTTTCTCCACATTAGCTGAAACCTTTCAATGCTGAAGTTGTATACAGTACTCCAGCTGAGGTCTAACTAGCGATTTATCATGAATTACCATAACATTCTTGTTTTTCCATGATGTGCATCTACTTATAAAGCCAAGGATGCCTTGTAGCTTTTTTTAATCACCTTCCATGTCACTTTTTTGATTTTTGAATATAGAAATCTTTATGTTTCTTCAGTGCATTTAAAGTTTTTACACTTGGTTTTTATTGCAACATCTTTTTCCTTCCAATATGCATCGCTTTTCTGCATTAAATTTGATGTGCTAAAATTTCAACCATTTGCGCCTTCTGAAAGTCTGTTACTATCCTCCTTACTATTTGCTGTCTTTACAAGTTTGATCCCATCAGAAACTTTGAAATTATGCTTCACATCCCTTAGTCCAGCTCATGAATACATATCAAAACAAGCAGCGGTCCCAAGTTGCATACTCGTAGGAGATGTCGTTCTACATAGAGTTATAGAAACGTAGAGATGTGCAGCACAGAAACAGACCCTTCGATCCACCTCATCCATGCCAACCAGATATCCTAAATTAATCTAGTCCCAGATGCCAGCATTTAGCCCATACCCCTCTAAATTTTTCCTATTCGTTTCCCCATCCAGATGCCTTTAAACATCTCCAATGATTTAGAAAAACAGCAGCTCATTAATTCTGTACCAAAATGGACAAACTTCTGACGGAGGTGGGGGGGATCTCATTGAAACCTATAAACTATAACAAACACGACAGGATAAATGGTAAGAAGGATGTTCCAGATGACGGAGGAGTCTAGAACCAGCAGTCACAGACTAAGGATATGATCTACGACGTTTAAGAGTGAGATAATGGAATGTTAACCCTTATTTCAAAAGTTATCAGAGTATAAGAGTAAGGAAGTCGTAGAGCCACTGTACAAAGCACTGGTGAGACCATATCTAACATGCTATGAGAAACTTTGGTCCCCTTACTTAAGGAAAGACATCATTTTATTGGAGGCAGTTCAGAGAAGGTTCACTGGGATGATCTCTGTATGGAGTCATTGTCTTATGAGCAAAGGTTAAACAGATCAGGACGCTACTCACTGGAGTTTAAAAGAATAAGAGGTGATCTTATTGAAAAATATCGGATGCCTAAATAGCCTGACAGGTTAAATCCTGAGGCAATGTTTCTCCTCAAAAAAGAGTCTCGGACAGAGGGCATTGTCTCAGAATAAAGGGATGCCAATAGAAGATTGAGATGAAGAGGAATTTCTTCTCTCAGAGGGTTGTAAATCTTTGAAACTCCTTGACACAGAAAGCTGTAGGGGCACATTCCTTGCATAAATTTAAGGCTTAAACAGATAATTTCCTGATCAGTAGGGGAATTAAGGGCAATGAGGAAACAGCAGGAAAGTGGACATGAGGAGTGTTGGATTAGCTATGATTGAATGGCAGAACAGGCTCGAGGCACTGAATGACCTGTTCCTGTTCTTATTTCTCTTGGTCTTATGGTCATAGAATGGGGAGCTTGTGGAATTCTCTGCCACAGAATGTGGTTGAGGCCAAAATGTTAAATATTTTTAAGAAGGAGTTGGAGATAATTCTTAGATGTAAAGGGCTCAAATGTTATGGAAAGAAATTGGGTACAGGGTACTGAGTTGAATGCTCAGCTATGACTATATTGGACCAGGCTCCAAGGGCTGAATGGCCTAATCCTGGTCCTATTTTCTAGGTTTCCAAGTTTCTAACTCGGCCTCCCTGAGTGATGTAGGATGTACCACACATATTAATCTATAGGTATTGATCATAAGTAGATCAATAGAACAAAACAGTGGGGGTTGTTGGAAGACTGTTTTAGTTATTAAAGAACAGTGATTGTGGAATCCATACGTGACTCTGAAAAAGCATATCTCAACATTATTGCATAAGGATTGTTGAATGGGGCAAAGTCAATAGTTTTCAGAGTGCTTGGATAAACACGCTGAGCTCAATGGCTTAATCCGTGTTGTGAATGTTTCATATTTTCTGGTTCCTGTGAATGACAGCAGCACAGAAATGTATGCATTAAATCACATCGAAGTAGCTTATCTTAATCAAATCTCATTATTCATGTTCATTCGGCCCCTGTTACTGTTTGGCACCAGCATATGCCAAAGTATGGCCCATTTGATGGGTCACAATTAGTTGTATGGGAGAGTTCAGGTCTTTTAAATGTCTCAGACATTCCAACAACAAAGGTCAAATTGGACTCATGCTGGTAACTGGGGCACGAAAATCTATCCCAACGTTGGAATGTGGTATGAGTTTGCCTCCAACATCATGTTTGATCTCATGGTAATGCTTATGTTATCTCCCAAAGCATAAGAAACTGAGTGTGGCTATTATGGGTATTGAAAAATCCAACAGACATTTACTACAACTAGCTATTATTTCCAAACATTACGTTTCTCAGGTACATAAATATCTGGGCCAATATTAAGCTATTCATTTGTCACAGAGCAGTGTGCTTTTACGATAGTGTCATGTTTCAAATGATCTGAGGTAAGATGGAATATCAGACCTTTGTAGATGCATTCACATGCTGTGATACAGTGATGATATCATGAACATGTTTCTCAAGCTCATATTGACTGAGGCATAACACAACAGTAATAATCACTTACATTGGAGCTCTTTGACTTTTTCAAGTGCATTCTTGGAATTTTTTTTATTCATTCATGGGATGAGGGCATCACTGACTAGGCCAGCACTCATTGCCTAATTGCCCAGACAAAAGTTAGGAGTCAAACACATTGCTGTGGGGCTGGAATCACATTGAGGCCAGACCAGGTAAGGATGACAGTTTCTTTTCCTAAAGGACATTAGATAACCAGATGGGCTTTTCCTGGCAATTGACAATGGATTCATTGTCATTATCGCATGATTAATTTCAGATTTTTATTGAATTCAAATTCCTCGATCTGCCATGGTGGGATTCTAAGTCATGTCCCCAGAACATTACCTGAGTCTCTGGATTAACAGTCCAGCAATAATACTATTAGACCGTCACCTCCCCATTGATGTGGGCATCAAATTGTATGAGATTAGAATTTATTGTCCATCCCTAATTGCCCTGCAATTAGGTGGAGATAAGCAACCTTTCTTCAATCACTGGCCATGTTTTCTCAATGCAACAAGACATCGTTAGATATTTTCCGAGGACAGTTAAGACCCAACCACATCATTATGGATCTAGAATAACATATAGGTTAGATTAAGTTAGGATGACAGATTTCTTTGGATGGAGAAATTAAGTTAATGTTTTGAATCCAATGTGGTCCTTCTTTAGTATGAAAAAGTCATATTGGACTCAAAACATTAATATCTTTTCTCTCTGCACAGATACTGCCGGACCTGATGAGTTTCTCCAGATCTTTCTGTTTTAATTTCAGATTTCTAGCATCCACAGTATTTCACTTTCATTGATAGATTTCCTTCCCTGAAGAAACATGAGAAAAATTTTCTTTTCTCACAGCTGTGACAACACTCTGGCTTTAAGAGTTGCACTTTGCCCTTTTTTTTATGAAAGAAGGTTGAGACAGAGGTGTGAGGCAGTCTGCTCAAAGCCAATGAAACTTGTGAAGTCTTGGGTTTTTTTTTAGAAACGTTAGAACAATAGAAGCAGCCCGAATGGGTGGAGTCAAGCTCCCACAGAACTAGGACTTTTAGTTTTAGCTTTCAGCTGTTGCTGGGGTCTTGAAGCTGACTATGAGAGTTTTTATTCCTCTCTCTGTTACAGCTAAAAGCTGGGGTTCTCTGCCTGCTTCTAGAATTGCATGTGAGACAATTCTTTTTACTCAATTTATCTTTTGTAAGATGTTACTATATTGGAACTGTTAATTAGTAGTAGTTTACATATATAGTATTTTGTTAAGCATTTCAATAAGACTTACAGTTAAGCCAATTCTTTTATTTTCATGGTGCAGGGCTGGATGAACACAGCAGGCCAAGCAGCATCATAGGAGCAGAGAGGCTGACGTATCGGGCCTAGATTCCGCTTGGGAACCTTGCAGCCCAATGGTATCAATGTGGATTTCACAAGTTTCAAAATCTCC
>NW_025971139.1:0-11060 GCF_021869965.1 Rhincodon typus | reverse complement strand
TGATTTCTGAAGAAGGGTCTAGGCCGGAAACGTCAGCCTTCCTGCTCCTTTGATGCTGCTTGGCCTGCTGTGTTCATCCAGCTCTACACCTTGTTATCTCAAATTCTCCAGCATCTGCAGTTCCTACTATCTCCATGGATAGAAGGTTGGCTTCCATGATCGTCTGGGCTGTACACACCACCTTCTATAGTTTCTTATGCTTAAAGGCAGAGCAGTTGCCATTCCAGGCCATTATGCACCTGGATAGTATGCTTTTTGTGATGCATCTGTAAATGTTGGCAAGGATTCTTAAGGACATGACAAATTTCCTAAGCCGCCTGAGGAAGAAGAGGCATTGTTGTGCCTGGAGAGAAGGCAGGAGAATGGGGTTGAGAAACATATCAGCCATGGTCAAATGAGCAGAAAGATCTAATTCTACTCCTATATGAAATGATCTTGTAGTGCCTAATATACTCCTCAGCATTAACCCTTCAGATTCTTACACCCTTGGACAACTTCTGACATTTTTTTGGTGAGATCAATAACTCCAAATACGCATTCTGGAATGATTACATTTGTAAACAGACATATTACTATTTTAAACTAGATGCTGGTGTAAATATAATGGTATTATCAGACCACAAACTATAGCTACTACCTTTCATCTGCAGTTAACAGAAACCCAGTTACATGGTCCAGAGGAATTGGACAAGAAGTCAAGGGAAATTTATAGCTTACATTAAGATAAAAGGGCAAGCAGGTAATGGAAATATTATACATTCTGCAGAATCAGGAATTCTCCCTTCTACATCAGACAAGCTGGTATAACCTCAATCTTATCAGGAAAGTAGAAGATGTTAATGAGCAAGAATCCCGGAACGATTTCAGAAAAACTTTTTAAAATTATTGAAATAATAGCAAAATTCTACAACAGTTGCAGATTTGAAAGACAGGCAGAAAATGTGTGAGAAACTCAGCAGGTCTAGCAGTATCTGTGGAGAAAGAAACAAAGTTAGTGTCTTGAGTCCGATATGAATCTTCTTCGGAACTTTCTAAGGAAGAGTCACATTGGGCTCTTTATGTCTGGAAATGCCATATCAGACCCGAAGTTTCTCCAGCATTTTTCAAAATTATTTACTGATCTGGAAAGACATAAGCTCAAATTCAGCAATTTTTAGTGAAAACATGCTAAACCAGAATGCTTTTTTAAGCCTGCGAAGATCCCATAACCAGTAATGAAACAAGTCCAATTCAGCTGGAAGAGATGGACAGGATGGTAGGACTTTTTCCTATCTCTAAGCCGAGTGTGGAATTCTGGAATTGTTCCAGTCAGTAACTCAACAGTATTCTTGGCATTTGTGCAGACTTAACAAGTTTAACAACTTAATCTGGCCTTAGTGAGTTATCTGATACATTCAGTGGACAACAGCTTGGTAAAGTTGTCCATAAGTATCATGTTCATAAATTGGATGAGAGCAGCATTTTCTCAGTCCCTCTGGATGTGAAGTCAAGATTTCTAGCGGTCTTTAATACTCAGTTCAGGAGGGTTTAGTATAACACCAGCCCTGGAAATTTTCCAAAATACCATGTTAAACATCCCACAGAACCTCAAAGGAGTAATGTATCAAATCGATTGCATGTTAGCCCATAGCGAATCCCTCAAAGAACTTGAACTGGGGGTTAAAGTATTTTTAAACCAGCTACAAGAGGAAAACCTGACTCTTGAGGAAAATTTGAATGCTGGGAAAGATCTATTTGTTTCCTAAGGCATATTGTGGCTCAATGAATGACCAACATTAATAAATTCCCAGCCCTTGATTTGACATTCAACATCATCGTATGGTTGAGAGTCAAAGACGCATCAGAACAATTAAAACACTGTTTGTACCTGCAGGATGGGTAGAAAACTCCAAACTCAGCTTTCCCATCTTACAGAAAAAATTGTACTTTCAGGTCTCGGAGTCCAGGAAGTCAGAGAGTTCATGATCTATAACGAGCATTTTGTACCAGCAATTAAACTTTGAGATTACTTACCTCCCCCAACACTCAACCCTGCCCCCACAATCTGCATCAGGTAGAAAATAGGAACAGAAGTAAGCCATTTGGCCCTTCCAACCTCATGGCTGATCATCCAACTCAGTGCCCTGTTCCTGTTTTCTTCCCAAACGCTTTGATCCCTTTAGTCCTAAAACCAAACCAGTCCCACTCTTGAAAACATTTAATGTTTTGGCCTCAACTGCTTTCAATGAAAGACGATTTAACAGGCTCACTACTCTCTGGATGAAAAATGTCTCTTCAGCTTAGTCCAGAATGACTTGCCCAGTATCCTTAGACTGTGATACCTGGTTCTAGATCCCCAATCATCAGGAACATCCTTCCTGTGTTTTCCCTGTCTAATCCAATTACAATGTTATAGGTTTCTACAAAATCCTCCCTCATTCTTCTGAATTCCAATGAATATAGTCCTAACTGATCCAGATTTTTTTTTCAATGCATCAGTCCTGCCATCTCAGGAATTAGTCTAGTAAAGCTTTTTTTGCACTCCTTCCATAACCAGGACATCCTTCCTCAGATAGGAGTCCAAAACTGCACACAATACCCTGATGTGGTGTCACCAAGGGCCTGTATATTGCAGAAAGACAGCCCTGCTCCTGTACTTGAATCCTTTCTCTATGAAGGTCATTTGCCTTCTTCACTGCCTGCTGCACCTGCATGCTTATTTTCAGTGACTGTATCTCCCTTCTCCAATCTTTTGCCATTCAGATAATAAGCTGCCTTCCTGCTTTTGCTACCAAAATGGATAACCTCACATTTATCATATTGTATTGCATCAGCCACTCTTTGAAGAATCTGGCCGAATTAAAAACTTTAAAACTGAAGCCAGTGTTGCATTGCACAACATACAGTAGCCAATTTGCACACAGTGAATTCCTATAAACAGCACTGTAATAATGATGGTATAACCTACTTTTCGGAGTTGGGTAAAGGACGAACACTGGACCGAGTTTCAAGGCTAACTTCCTGATCTTCAAAGTGTGCTAAGGGTCATTTTACATCCATTTGAAAGGGAAAAAGGAACTTCACTTTCACAGCATATCTGAAAGATAGCATAGTGTGTATGTTTGTTCCCTTGGTGGAGACAATGAAAGGCTTTGGTCAAACAGATTTCGTATGATATGGACTTATGCAGGAAGAAGGGAGATGGGATGAGAAAGAGAGAGAGAGACAAAGGGAATTGGCCCATGAAGTCATCATTAATTAAATCACATGCCAAAAGATGACAATTGGCAAAAAGCAGATAATCTCATCTGTCAGATAAAGGAAAAAAAATTGATTCTTAAAAATCAAAGCCAGTCTTTTATTTTCCATTCAAGATGCCCATAACATGCTGAATTATCCGTTTGAACAAGAGGGAATACTTCACTTACATACCAAGATGATTGTACACAACTGACAGTTTTGCTTGGAGGCTTCAGGATATTTATTATGTAACTGATGTAGTAACATAACGTTTCTTTCATGTGCCTGACCTGTGTGATCAAAGGAGATTTAGGATAAGATTGAAAATGTGAGTGCTCACGCCATTTTACTGGGGGTTAAGTTGACAGAAGGAGCTGGAAATTCTAGCTGTGAAAATCTTTTGATTCTACAATGAAATCAAAACAAAAAGGATTACACTGTTCCAATTTTTAGCTGTGTTCACTTATTATTGTCTAACAAAATATTAATAATCTTATCATTTACCTTATGTTCATTACAACTTGCTCATTCTGTGTTCGTTAATTCTCGGTTTTAGATCACTGTACCTTATCAAACTGATTCAGTCACTGATAAATAAATAGCATGTTCTTATCCGTTTTCTCATATCTGACTAATTATGTAGGACACGCTGGCTACAGACCTGCTGATCCGGCTTATTTTGGATATGGATGATTCTACATTAATGCAAGTTGTTGCTGTATATAATGAGTCATTGTAGAGCACGGGGTTTGATTAGCTCAGTTAGCTAAAACAGAGTGTTATCAGCAGTGTGGGTTTAATTCCTACACCAGATGAGATTATCATAAAGGAGTCCCTTTCTCAACCTTTCCCCTTGCCTGCAGTAGGCGGCCTTCAGGATAAATCAATTCCTGTGCTCTCTCTCTAATGATGGAGTGTGACAATGGCTTTACTTTTTGTTGTAAAGAATTGAATATTTGAAGATGTGGTAGGATGTTATATTAATTGAAAGGTTTTTAATGAGTAATTTTCCAACCACCAGCACCCTTCCTGTAAAAGAGCTCTCAATGTTTAAACATTAAACTCAAATATTGATCATCAGGAGGCTATTTGACAATGGAGCACAGTCAATGTGTACTCAATGTTGACTCAGCAGGAGGAAGAGAAGAAAGGGGAGAGGCGGCTTCACACAACCTCAGTACATTCAAAAAGGCTTCAATGAAATGCATTTGAAGCCTGATCACTGTTGTAATGTAAGAAATGAGTCTATCAATTTTCACACAGCACAGTACCACGAACCACAATGAAGAAATTACCTGATAAACTATCCTGTTTTTATGACCTTGGGTGTGGTGTGCATATTTCATCAAGACGCCAGGAAAAACTACCCTATTTTCTTCAAATCATACATAGGATATTTCACATCCACCTTAGAGTGTAAACAGGGTCCTCTGTTTCACAATTCATCCAGTGGATATTATTATGATGTTGGATGCCAACTCTGGCAACATCTTGTTACATGTTAGTTTCTGCTGGAGCTATTTGGAATACATTGGGTAGATTTGCTGCTAACAATCCTTCTTGTTGGTTTGAGTCAAATTACTGATTCTATTTGGCAACAGATTCACACGGTGCCTTAGGCAAATGCTAAGCTAGCTATTAGACAAATAACAAAGCTTTATGAATATTACATCTAGCTAGTTACATTACATCTAAAAATTAGGTTGTATTCTGTAAGACAATCAGACAAAACTTAAGAATGCAACAATTGGTAAATGAAGAACTGACAGAACGTACACACAACTTTGGTTAGCTCCTTTCAGGAACAGCCCTTTATATTTATTTCAATTCACCAAATCAGACATGCTGTGATGTCCCTGTGGAATAAGTGAGACTTGAACTTGAATCTTCTGGCTCCGAGGAAGGGATACTATCACTTTGTCACAAGTCCTCCAAAACAGTCTGTTATATCATGATAGGTGGGGCCAATCTTGTGATGTCAATTAACCCTTTCAAGTACTATGCCGTTTACAATGGCTGGCACCTCCAACAAGGCAGTATTGGACTGGAGTGTTATCCTGGATCAAGTTACCAAGTCCCTGCAATGTGACTCGAGCTACTGAGTTTCTGACCCAGCTTCTATTATCAACTGAGCCATGTGTTATGCAATTTTTATCTAAGGTGCCCCACCAATAGCAATGAAATAAGTGACTGGATTTAATACATAGTATGATTTCAGGAAAAACTTTATTGCTTTTCTTAAAATAACTCCATGAGACCTATTTTAACTCATGGTGAAATTAGCTCCAGCTTCAATTCAGCATCTCATCCAAAAGATGACACACAATACTGCACTGAGGTGGCATCCCAGACACAAGCGGTGTACCATTTGACATCATAAGCTTTTGAAAGACAAGGAGTGCCAACAGCAATTGGCACTAAGAGCAATTGCAATTGAGAACCTTGGTGAAAAGACTTCCAGAGTTCAGGAACAGGAGCCAGTGTCACATCCCGATCACTGTCCTAGATGGGCTTGATGAACTGAGCGTAAGCTAGGGCTAGAAATTCATAGAATCATAGAATCCCTACAGTGTGGAAACATGCCCTTCGGCCCAACAAGTCCACACTGACCCTTGGAGCATCACACCCAGACCCATCCCCCTATAACCCACCTAATCTACCCATCCCTGAACGCTACGGGCAATTTAGCATGGCCAATCCACCTAACCTGCACATCTTTGGACCGTGGGAGGAAACCGGAGCACCCGAAGGAAACCGGAGCACCCGAAGGAAAGTTAGCCAAAGAACATTTAAAAGCTATTAGAACAGAATGGTATATTGATAATGTCATTTGTTTAGTGATCCTAATTTTCTGGGGACTTAGCTCAAATGTCACCTCAAGCAGCTATTAAAATTGCAATTCAATTCATAAAAAAAAACCTGGAATTGAAAGCCAATCTAGCCAATGTTTAAGCATTAAACATTGATTGTTGTAAAATCCATCTGGGTTCATTAATGCCCTCTAGTAAGGGAGAGGAAACCTGCTGTCCTCACTCGGTTCGGCCAGCCAGCGACTCAAGACGCAAAACAATGTGTCAGCATAGGTCATCTGAAATGGGCCAACAATCCAATCAGTTCAAGGGGAAATATGGATGGACAATGAATTGGGTGATGCTATTTTGTATGAAAGAACAGAAAAAAAAAACATACAACTATGAAGCATAACCATAAATTGAGCAATGGGGAGGATTTGTGGCATTCCTGAATGTGCTCTGGGGGTTTCAGAGAGAAGAACCAACTGCCCAGGATCTTCCAGTCCAGGATATTGCATCAAGATTTTCAAAAAGCCTCTCCTCTGCATGCCCATGAAAGTGAAATCTCATGCAGGAATGTCCCCTTGTGACTCCCACTCTCTATTCTTTGTAAACCTTCCGTCCAAAACTCAAATGCTCATATCTTAGCAAACATCAGCAAAACTGAGATGGGGCAAAATTGTTTCTCTGAGGGTCATTAGTTTATGGAATTCTCTTCCACATAAAGAAGTAGCGACTGTATCATTGAACATTTTCATGATTCAGTTGGATTTTTAATTAATATGGGAATCAGGAGCTATTGCGAGGTAGAGTGGGGAGAGTGGAAAGAAAGATGGACTTGAAGCCACTGCCCATTTAGTCATGATCTTATCAAAAAGGTGGGTGGGGAAGCTTGGGAGTCTGAACGCTAGCTCCTTATTCTTGTTTTATTTGCTTATGAATGAGAAAAAGGTATGGTAAGCACACATGGACCCCCATTCCTGGTTTAGCATTAATATGATCTGATGGAGGTCATTGTCAACTCATTTATTTTGCAAATATTTAAAATAAGTTCCTTGTATGCTGTGGCATCTTAGTTGTCAAAGTTACAACACACAATGATCATTGCAAGCATTATCACAAATGAAATGCAGTGTGTTGTTTTGATGCGGTGTCTTTTACTGAAGATAAGTGTGGTTACCCGCAAGAATATCAACAAATATCATTCTTGTGTTAAATGGTGTTCAGCGTTCAAGAATCAACTTTTGGATTGGAATGTGTTTTGATATGGTTTCTGAATTGATGGTACAATTGACTCCTAAACTAAAGGCCTTTAGTGACCATTCTTTTGCACTATTTGGCATCAATCTTTACTGTTTAACAGCTTCAAAGATCTGGTTTAGTGGGCAGATTGAGTTGGAGTTGGTTCGGAAGAGACAAAATTTGAATTTTTTCTATGCAATGGTATTGAATTTTATTAAGCCTTTTATTTTCATTAAATAGCGCATCGTTTTCTCAATGGATTAGACATTAGTAATCCAGCCCTGAACTCCAAACATTACTTGTGTAATGTTTGTTACTGTTTCATTGTTTATTGCTCATCCCTAATTGCCGTGAAAAGGTGACAGTGGTTTAGAAACTGCTGGGGTTCTTGTATACACCCACAGTGTTGTTGTGGAGTGAGGTCAGTATTGTGATGTAGCAGCACTGAAAGGACAGCAATATCGATTTGAGTCAGGTTTGGAAGGGAACTTGGAGGGGGTGATATTCTCATGCACCTTCAATCATTTCCTTCTCGGTGGTAGAGCTTGTGTGTTCAAGAGGTGTTATTTAAGTAGCCTTGTGAAGTTCTACAGTACATCTTGTGATGGTCCACAATAGTGCCATGCTGTGCCAGTTGTGGAGGTATTGAATATTTACAGTGATGGGATGAGGTGACTGTATTGTCGTGGAAGTTGTCAAGCATTTTGAGTGTTGTTGGAGCTGCAGTCCTCCGAGCAAGTGGAGAGTTTTCCATCACACTGTTAATTTTGAGCCTTGTACATGGAGGGCAGTCTTTGGGAAGCTAGGGGATTGGTTTCTCGCTGAAAGTTTTCCAGCCTCAGACATCCTCTTGGAACGACTGTAGATATATGACTGGTCAGCAACAAACCCCAGGGATAGGCATTGTGAATGTAATGTCACTGAACATCAAGGGAGGTAATTCCACTTGTTGAGATAGGTGTATCTTGGCACTTGTGTGAATGCTACTTACCACAGATCAGCCCAAGCCTGAATGTTGCTCAGGTATTCCTGCACATGGGCACCAACTATTTCAATATTTGAGGATTTTCAAATGGTACTGAGCACTAATTTTCAGGTATCAACATCTTTTGCCTCCAACAGGCACAGCCATCTTTCTTTGTAATGGGGGATAGTAAAAACTGCCGATACTGGAGTCAGAGATAACACAGTGTAGAGCTGGATGAACACAATAGGCCAGCAGCATTGGTGGAGCAGGAAAGCTGACGTTTCGGGTTCAGAAGGGTCCTGTCCCGAAATGTCAGCTTTCTTGCTCCACTGATGCTGCCTGGCCTGCTGTGTTTCTTTGTAATGGGTAAGGTTCCAACCAATAAACATTCTTCTACTGATTCACATTGCCTTTATTTTAGCAAGGCATTCTTGATGGTCATATTCATCCAAATGCTGCCTTGATGGCAAGGTCAGTTACTCTCACCTCATACTTAGGGTTCCGCCTTTTCCTCTGTGTTTGGAGCAGTCTGTTGAGGAAATTGAAAGGTTCAGAGCAAATAACCTCTGAACTGAATCCACTTATGTTGTGTCCTCATCCTGTATCCTTATTTTATTTGTGTCCAATCATAATGGACTGAAGACTCGGTGCAGGTCTTGAGCCATTAAATTGTGGAAAGGAGAGGCAAAAAAAAGTTTTAGTTTTAAAATGTGGTTCCCTGAAAGTCATTCCTTTCTAACCCACTCTGAAAATGCATTTAAACAATACTCTGAGCATGCACTGTCTGAAAAGATAATGGAACAAATTCAATAGAGGCTTTCAAAAGGTTGTTGGGTAAAATTTGAGTGAAGAAAATTGCAGAACTACAGGGATAAATAAGGGTGTAGTAGCCTTCTGAGCTTTCATTCTTTGACATAAATCTTGGTTTTTATTTGTCCGGAGTTCATTTCACGCTAAAATATACTGGTGTTAGCACCGTGAATCAATAGCCAGTGGGAAATAATATAACATATTTTCACATCTTAACCTACTCTTGGTAAAAATGTTGCAAAAGAATTGTATTATGTAATTTTGTCATGTGTCCTATGTAATCACCATAAATGTTTTTACACATTTTGTGGTAGAGCCTTGGGAAATGTTGCCGAACAAAGAGACCTAGGGGTGAAGGGGCATTGTTCATTGAAAGTGGAGTCACAGGTTGACAGGGTGGTGAAGAAGGCATTTAGCATGCTTGGCTTCATTAGTCAGAACCCATTGAGTATAGGAGTTGGGATGCCATGTTGCAGTTGTACAGTTCATTGGTAAGGCCATTTTTAGAATACTGCATAAAAGTCGGGTCATGCTTCTATAGGAAGGATGTTGTTAAACCTGGGAGGGTGCAGAAAAGATTTACAAGAATGTTACTGGGACTGGAGGGTTTGAGTTATAAGGAGAGGCTGAATAGGCTGGCAATTTTTTGGAGCGTTGGATGATAAGGCATGGCTTTATTAAGGTTTATAAAATCATGAGGAGGCATGCATAGGGTAAATAGACAAGGTCTTTTTTCCTAGGATGGGGGAGTCTAAAATTAGAGAACATAGGTTTAAGGTTAGAGGGGAAAGATATAAACGGACCTGAGGGGTAACGTTTTCACACAGAGGTGCATGTATGCAATGAACTGCCAGAGGATGTGACGGAAGCAGGTACAATAACAACATTTAAAAGGCGTCTGATGGGGATGTGAATAGGAAGGGTTTAGAGGGATATGGGCCAAAAGCTGCCCAATGGAGCTCGGTCAGATTGGGATCTCTGGTCAGCACAGATGATTTGGACCGAAGGGTCTGTTTCTGTGCTGTATGACTCTATGACACCTCCCAGGTGAAGCAGCACTTTACCTGCACTTCACTCAATCTAGTCTATTCCATTCGCTGCTCATAATGTGGTCTCCTCTACACTGGGGAAACAAAGCATAGACTGGGTGACCACTTCACAGAACATCTACGTTCTATCTGCAAAATTGACCCTGAGCTTCCACTTGGCTGCCACTTTTACACATCACCTTGTTCCCTGGCCAACGTCTCTGTCTCTGGCTTGCTGCAGTGCTCCAGGGAAGCTCAGCGCAAGCTGGAAGAACAGCTCCTAATTTTCCGCTTGGGAACTCTACAGCCTTCTGAACTCAATATCAAATTCGACAATTTTAGGGCTTCAGACACTTTTTCCCATGCCCTTACTCTAACCCCCACACATCAGGCCTTGTTATCACATGAGATAACAAGGTGCAGGGCTGGATGAACACAGCAGGTCAAGCAGCATCAGAGGAGCCGGAAGGCTGACTTTTTGGGCCTAGACCCTTCTTCTAGGCCCGAAACGTCAGTCTTCCTGCTCCTCTGATGCTGCTTGGCCTGCTGTGTTCATCCAGCTCTACACCTTGTTATCTCAGATTCTCCAGCATCTGCAGTTCCTGCTATCTCTGAAACTTGTTATCACATGGTCTGCTATTATACACTACCCATTGTTAAACACTAATGGTCCCCATTAGCAGCTATACATTCTCCTAGGCTGACTGTTATCCACTCCTTTGTCTGTCCAGCTGTTCTTCTCTCTATTTGGGCTCTACCTCCACCTAGAATTAACTGCTTACCCCCTCCTATCACCCTATAAAAAACAACTATTCCTGGCTACTATCAGTTCTGACGTGGGGTCACTGGACCCAAAATATTAACTCTGATTTCCCTCCACAGATGCTGCCGGACCTGCTGAAATTTTCTGGCAATTTCTGTATTTGAACAAAAACAAAGTTGCTGGAAAAGCTCATCAGGTCTGGCAGCATCTGTGGAGGGGAAAACAGAGTTAACGTTTCG
>NW_025971138.1:10572-11060 GCF_021869965.1 Rhincodon typus | reverse complement strand
ACAGTGAGGGGTGTGGGGTATATCGGTGTGTTACAGTGAGGGGTGAGGGGTGCGGGGTGTATCGGTGTGTTACAGTGAGGGGTGCGGGGTATATCGGTGTGTTACAGTGAGGGGTGTAGCGGTGTGTAGCAGGGTGTCACTGTAGCGGGGTGTAGCAGGGTGTTACTGTAGCGGGGTGTAGCATGGTGCCCCTCGCATAGCTGACCTTCCTCCTTACCCACCCCTGGCCACCTCCTCAGTCCAATGCTGACTCACCGATGCCACTGAAGAGATGGGCACGGGGATCTCAGACTGGGGGCAGCGCTGGCTTTGGGATGGCTCGGCAACATCTTCATCACTGCTGCCTCTCAGCCTGGAGGTGGACCCAGAGCTGGAACCCGCTTCCCTGCTCTCATCGCTCTGTGTGACAATACAGGATCCCAGTCAGTCTCAGAGTGCCCCGTTCTCCACCCCCCCATCTCCCCGCACCGGAGACAGTAACCACTCCC
>NW_025971138.1:10289-10472 GCF_021869965.1 Rhincodon typus | reverse complement strand
ACAGTGAGGGGTGTGGGGTATATCGGTGTGTTACAGTGAGGGGTGAGGGGTGCGGGGTGTATCGGTGTGTTACAGTGAGGGGTGCGGGGTATATCGGTGTGTTACAGTGAGGGGTGTAGCGGTGTGTAGCAGGGTGTCACTGTAGCGGGGTGTAGCAGGGTGTTACTGTAGCGGGGTGTAGCA
>NW_025971138.1:9387-9833 GCF_021869965.1 Rhincodon typus | reverse complement strand
CTCCAGCTCCCTACCCCCCTTCCTTGCCAGTCCAGCTGCACCATGTGGGTTTCCCCCGTCCCCTACCGTCTTCCTCGACTCTGCCTTTCTGGTCTTGACCTTCGGCCTTGCCCCCAACTTGGCACCACCTGCTCTGCCCATAGCCGCTGCCTCCTTCTCTGGCACAGTCAGGCTGAAGGTGTTGTTCGAAGACGGCAGATCCATGGGCATCACAGCCAACGGGGAGCGCAGCGGCTCTTGGGGCCACAGGGGCTTCTTCGGACCGTACGGGTCGGATGCTGCAGGGTAGGTGACAGTCAAATGCAGAGAGGTTGGCGTCCAGTTGGCAGAACGACATCCCTCCCCCTGCCCTATCCCACCCGGCTTCGACATGCCCCTTCTGGCTCCCGCCCCATCCGACAGCGCCCCGCTCCCTCGGCCCTCGCCCTCCGACAGCGCCCGCTCCC
>NW_025971138.1:6585-9135 GCF_021869965.1 Rhincodon typus | reverse complement strand
GAATCATCGTCCGTAGCTGGCAGGGGGCAAAAACACAGGGTTGGGTGGGGTGGGGTAAGACAGAGAGACAGGCATCCACCCTGCACCCCCATCCCGCGCACTGCCCTCAACCCCGCCGCCTGTGCCTTTGCTGACCTACCCTTCTGCCCGTGCCACGGTCAGAGAGCCTCGTAACCATCCTGGGAGAGATTCGGGTGCCATTGCAATGCAGCTCCAGGCCGGTGTCATCCCACGGGGCGACCAGTGACCAGTACAGGGCGATGATGGCCCAGGCATGGGTATTCCTGAGGGGGCGGGGGGGGTGGTGGTGTCAGGCAGGGCAAGTCCCATGTTCACGCGACATATGTACTGTGGCTGGGCAACTCATCCTGCCAGGTCTGTTGGGAATGCGGCGGTGGGCTGGGGTGGGGGGGGGCGGCGGGGGGTGGTTTTCACAGGTCAAGAGGGCGAACGCTCCGCAGATAAACCGGCATCGGGGAGTGGGAAGCAAAACTTGGTGGAGTTGGGGGGGTGCGGGTTAGGGGAAAAATCGGTACGAGTCATGTTTTCAACCCGCTCCTGCACCCCCCTACTCCCCCGTCCCATCACATCGGGATTGGGTGATCGAGCGCATCACGCAGCAGATGGTTACCTTCAGCCCTCTGGGCCGGGGGGAGCTGCTGCGGCCAAATGGATACACGATGCAGTGAATTCTTGTTTCCCGAATCATCGTCCGTAGCTGGCAGGGGGCAAAAACACAGGGTTGGGTGAGGTGAGGTAGGGTGGGGTGGGGGGGGTAAGACAGAGAGACAGGCATCCACCCCGCACCCCCATCCCGCGCACTGCCCTCAACCCCGCCGCCTGTGCCTTTGCCGACCTACCCTTCTGCCCGCGCCGCGGTCAGAGAGCCTCGTAACCATCCTGGGACAGATTCGGGTGCCATTGCAATGCAGCTCCAGGCTGGCGTCATCCCACAGGGCGACCAGTGACCAGTAGAGGGCGATGATGGCCCAGGCATGGGTATTTGAGGTGGGGGGGGGGGGGGGTGGTGCAAGGGGATGCCAGAGAGAAGGCAGCGCCCACTCCCTCGGCGCCAACCATCCGACAGCGCCCGCTCCCTCGGCGCCGACCCTCCGACAGCGCCCGCGCCCTTGGCGCCAACCCTCGCAAACGCCCGAAGTTTCACTGGGGTTTTCAGAACAATGCTGAGCGATCCCTGATCCCTCGCTCCCCCCCCACCCCCCAAAGTCTGCCAGCCGCGGAAACGCGCTAATTTGGAAGTGGGTGCCAGGATGGTGAAATGACGCGGCGGCTCGGATTGGGAACGGAGGGTGAAATTTGAAGTGGATGGAGTGGGGGAGGAAACGGGTCGGAAGGGGTAAAAAGAGAGGGTTGCTCCTGGAAGTCAGCGCCCGGGTCTATGGTGGAGGTCGGTTTCCATTGCGGATCAGTGTTTGAAACAACGGGGCGGGGGCGACAGGATGGGAAGGCCACTTCGATTGGCACAGGGTGCGCCCGGGAACCGACAAGAACCCCCCCCCGACCATGGCTTCCGTCCTTGCGTCATGGGGGGTGGGCGTCAGGCAGGGCAAATCCTATGTTCACGCAACACATGTACCGTGGCTGGGCAACTGATCCTGCCAGGTCTGTTGGGAATGCGAACGGTTCTCAGTATCGACGTCCGGAACTGCTGCGGTGTTTTGGGGTGGGGAGGCAGAGGGCGAGAGAAAACAGTAAGTCATTGGGTAGCACCAGTGCCCTCTCCGTGTCGGCCTCAGGACCGTCACTGACCCCACCACCCCCTCACCCGCCGCCAAAATCTTTCCGATATCACGGCTTTCTGGGAGGGCAGCAGTTTTCCCTCCCCCACCGCCGTTCCCTGTTCATAGAGACCCCTCTAATTGGCTCATCAATTGTCACCAAGACCCCTAATTGGCTGGTGATTGTCGCCAAGACCCCTAATTGGCTGGTGATTGTCGCCAAGACCCCTAATTGGCTGGTGATTGACACCAAGACCCCGTTGTTCCTGCACCTCACGAACCAATCATAGCAGTCGGGAGGGGGTTCTTCCAAATATTTGCCCCCCGCAACCCCCAAAAGAGGAGAGCCCTCATGATTGGTTGACTAATATTCTACGTCTAATAGTGACACGTCATCCATTGCTGGAATATCACGTAACTCCAAACCGGCAGAGGTGCGGTCAACGCTTAGGAGCCCCTCCATCGCACGACCGGGGAGGCGTGAGCGTCGGGGCCTGGCCAGCGTTCCCCTGCATTCCCCTGGACGAAGAGGTGAAAGCAAAAGAGAGGACACATTGCCTTCCCCACGCCGCAGCGCCCCCCTCCCTGCGCCACCCCACCTAGTGGCGCTGGGATGTTATGGCAGCGTGACACGTTGACGTTAGAATTCTAATACAGTCACAACCTTCAGGATTCGCCTGACGTGAGAGGTTAATCAGGACGGGTTGGGGGGGGCACACGCCTGCTTAGCTACGCACCCTGGAACGAAATCTGTTGAGACCACACCGATGCCCTCCTGCTCTGCGAGGTCTGCGGTTCGGGTTCTGCCACA
>NW_025971138.1:1046-6485 GCF_021869965.1 Rhincodon typus | reverse complement strand
GTGAGAGTGTGTGTGTGAGAGTGTGTGTGTGTGTGTGTGTGTGTGTGAGAGTGAGTGAGAGTGTGTGTGAGAGAGTGAGTGTGTGTGAGTGAGTGAGAGTGTGTGTGAGTGAGTGAGTGAGTGCACAGATATATCGAGCTTCCAGTTCATATTAAGGGCACAGCGAGCCGCCCCCTGGGGTGATGAATCTCATACGACCAACCCTTGGGACGTGTGTGTGTGTTGTATAGCGAGACAGGGTGCTGTTGGAATTGTGCCCGATAGTACTGCAGACGGTGCAAACGCGATAGCGGGACTGGGAGATGCACAGAGACATCCGTTCTGCTAACACACACATACCCTGCTGTTGTAACCACATCGACGTCCTCCTGCTTTGAGAGACTTGGACGCGCGACTCTTGTGACGGAACTGCGGGCATGATTGAGAGAGAGAGAGAGAGAGAGAGAGAGAAATGTAAACACACGAATCCACAGCGAAAACGTGCAAGGATCAGCGAACATTATCGACAGTTCTCTGCCACTCAGCGGCTCGGCCAAAGGTGCCCTCCCCACAGAAGCTCCAGGATTCCTCCAGCCCTCGCTGGTTTCTGAGATCTCTCTGCTTTTATTTAGTTTGGGATCTAGGATCGGCTCAGAGGCAGGAGACAGGCTGTCGAAACGTCAGGAGCCTAGCGCTGGGCCCCCTTACCGTTAACGATGGGGGTGAGGATCTGGGGGAACCGTGGGATCCCTCCGGTTTTGGAAGCAGGTCCATCGGCCCATCGGGTCCGCACTGACCCTCTGAAGGTCATCCCACTCAGAAACGCCCCTCTACCCTACCCCAATAACCCCACAGTTCCCCAATCCCACTCTAACCTGCACATGCCTGGGCACTACGGGACAATTTAGCACGGCCAATCCACCCTAACCCGCACATCTTTGGACTGTGGGAGGAAACCGGAGCACCCAGAGGAAAACCCACACAGACACAGCGGGGGAGAATGTAGAAACTCCCACACACAGTCAGTCCCCCTGGTGAGAGGGCGGGGGGGAGCGGTGGGAGGGGAACCTGATAGTGGGGTGTAAGATCATACCCCAATGAGGGTATAGCCTGACGTGAGACGAGATTCCATCCGCCAGTCAACCTGGCGTGGGATCCCTCAGGACTCGATCTCCTGCGGTAGATTGCTCGGGGGGTGCGGTCGCCCGAGACCAGAAGGGAATTCCTCCCACCCCAACACCCACCACACCATCAGGCTTCGCCAGCCCACCGTGGGAGGCCAGCATCCATACAAGAGCCAGCACAGAGCGCCTCCTGCTGGTGGGGAGGTCCTCACTGCAGCGTGACGGATTTATAAAGGCCAGTTCCCATTACAAATGTTGACGGGGAGCTTCACAAGCCATTTTGGTTTTGGACTGACCGCACGGCGTGCGCACTGGGGACGGGCACAGTGTGGAAATCGCAGGAAAGCCATCGGCATACGTACTGGCCGTGGGAGGGGGCTGCTGTGACCATGTCGTCCCTTTGGCCTTGCTCTGTAGCTCGAGCTCGGGAGCTGGAATCAGAAGAAGGTCAGAGATCAAACAGCAAAAATCCCGCTCCAAGATAAATCATGACAGACACACTGTGTCAGGAGTCGGCCATTCAGCCCATCGATTCTGCTCTGTCACTCCATGGCTGCTCTGATCATCCTCAAATCCACTCTCCTGCCTTTCCCCCCCAGGAACCTTGATTCCCATAATTAAAAACTTCAGCCTCGAATATAACCCCTCAATTCTCCTTCCCGATTAAACATCTTTCTCTCTCTCAGCCTCGAATATAACCCCTCGATTCCCCCTCCTGATTAAACATCTCTCTCTCTCTCAGCCTCGAATATAAACCTTCAAATAACCTTCCTGATTAAACATCTCTCTCAGCCTCGAATATACCCCCTCGATCCCCCTTCCTGATTAAACATCTCTCTCTCTCAGCCTCGAATATAACCCCTCGATCCCCCTTCCTGATTAAACATCTCAGCCTCGAGCGACCCAGCCCCGACAGCCCTCTGCGGTAAAGAATTCCACAGACTCACTCCCCTCGGTGGGAAGAAATTCCTCCCCATCTCTGTCCTCAATGGGCAACTCCCACCCCCCTACACTGAGATGATGCCCCCTCTGGTCCTAGACTCTCCCACAGAAGGTGGGGGAGGAAACGAACCCTCCACATCTCCCCTGTCAGGCTCCCCCCCACCTTTTCTGTTTCAATAAGGTCGCCCCCTCATTCTCCGAAACTCCACCCGACCTACTCAACCTCTCCCTCATGAGGCAGCCCCTCCATCCCCGGGATCAGCCGAGTGAACCTTTCCCGGACTGCCATCCATTACAGAAGTAGGAGTAGGCCATTCATCTCCTCGAGAATGGGGTTGCCTCACTTTCCTGCTCTTCCTTGATTCCCCTATCTGCAAGCACTGTGTTCCCCACCAGCCCCCAACCCCGACACCACCGCGCCCCCCCCTCCCCGGATAGCTCTCTGTGGCAAGGAATTCCAGAGACTCTCACAACCCTCTGACAGAAAAAAATTCCTCCTCACCTCAGTCTTAAATTGGTGCCCCAATGCTGCCTTTCCTTCTGTTCAGAGTTACTTCCTTGGTCGTAGCAAGGCCTCCCTACTTTTATTTTTAACCCCATTCCCTTTGCAATAAAGGCCAACCCTCCATTTGCCTTCCCACTAAACCTGGACACTGACCTTTTCGGAAGTGGATTCCCAAATCCCTCCGCCCCACGGCTTTCCGCAGTCGTTCTCCATTTAAGCGACATTCAGCTCCCCTACACGTCCTGCCAAAGGGCACGTCTCCCCACAGTTAGGTTCCAGCTGCCAAACGTATGGCTGCGTTCGCTGTAAGCTGTCTCTATCCCTCAGGAGACTCTGAGCATCGCCTCGTTCAATCTTTTTTTTTTGGTGTTATTCGCAAACCCGGCGATAATTTATCCACTTCCCTCATCTGAGTCATAGAGCCGTGCAGCACAGAAACACCCTTCGGTCCAACTCGTCCGTGCTGACCCAGATATCCTAAATTGGTCTGGTCCCATTTGTCAGCATTTGGCCCCTATCTCTCTAAACCCTTCCTTATCCATGTCCCCATCCAGATGCCTTTTAAATGTTGTCATTGTACCAGCCTCCGCCACTTCCCCTGGCAGCTCCTTCCAAACACGCACCACCCTCTGCGTGAAAATGATGTCCCTCAGGTCCCTTTCCCCTCTCACCTTAAACCTACGTCCCTCTAGTTTTGGACTCCACCACCCCTGGGGGAAAAGACCTTGGCTAATCACCTTATCCATACCCCTCGTGATTTTATAAACCTCTATAAGGTCACCCCCTCAGCCTCCGACGCTCCAGGGAAAATAGCCCCCAGCCTCTTCCTACAGCTCAAACCCTCCAACATCCTTTTCTGAAACCTTTCCCAACATGCTTCCTGTAGCAGGGAGACCGGGATTGAACGCAGTATTCCAAAAAGTGGCCTCACCAATACAGCCGCAACGTGACCCTCCCGACTCCTACACTCAACGCACCGACCAATAAAGGCAAGCGTCCCAAACCCCTTCTTCACCGCCCTGTCTGCCTGCGACTCCACTTTCAAGGAGCTATGTACCTGCCCCCCAAGGTCTCTCTGTTCAGCAACACTCCCCAGGAACTTACCAGGAAGTGTACAAGTCTTGTCCTGATGACCCTTTCCCAAAATACAGCACCTCACGTTTATCTAAATTAAACTCCATCTGCTCCCCCTCGGCCCATCTGATCCAGGTCCCGTTGTAGTCTGAGGTAAACCCCTTCTCTGCCCACTACAGCCCCAATTTTGATGCCATCTGCAAACCGTACCTCCTACACTCGTATCCAATATAGCTTTCATTAACGCACTGTAAATTATTTAATGTGCTGTAAATTATTTAACGCGTTGTAAATTACTGTGGCACTCGTTCCTGTGCAAAGTTAGGGTGCCACACTGAAAATGCACCCCCCCCCACCTCATTCCAACACTGTGTCTTCCATTTCTCAGCCATTACACTTTCTGTCCCAATATACCATCCCCTCCTAAATTGCCCCCGCCCTGTTAAACAGCTTAAAAAGAGTCGGACCCCACCTTGCAAGCTTCCAAATATTGACAGTAATCACATATTTACCTTCCCTTCTTGAGCTGCTACAGTAACCCACCTCACCCGCACCCCCCCAACAACTCCCAAAACCTCCCCGTGTGGTGTAGGGACACAGTGAACCACCACCCCCCACCCCCTCAACTCCCCGTTAGGGAGGGAGTTCCAGGATTCTGACCCTGAAGGAACAGCCTCTATCGTTCCCACTCAGGATGGCGTGTCAGGGGCTGGTGCTCCCCCCTCTACGTCTGCTGCCCCTTCCGGGTGGGGGGGGGGTTAAGAGGGTGTCGGGGTTCGGAAGGTGCTGTCGGGGGAGCCTCGGCAAGTCGCTGCGGTGTGTCTCGTAGATGGTACACACTGCTGCGACTGTGCGTGGGTGGTGGGGGAAGGGAGTGTTGGAGCTCAGCCGAGCATTCCCAATGAGACAACCTACCTCTCTACGTCAATGGTGGAGGGAGTGAGGTTTGGAGCGCAGCCGAGCATTCCCAATGAGCCCCTCCAGGTCTGAGTGTCAGTGGTGGAGGTTTAAGATTTGGAGCTCAGCCAAGCATTCCCAATGAGTCTCTCTAGGTCTGAGTGTCAGTGGTGGAGGGTTAAGATTTGGAGCTCAGCCAAGCATTCCCAATGAGTCTCTCTAGGTCTGAGTGTCAGTGGTGGAGGGAGGGAGATTTGGAGCTCAGCCAAGCATTCCCAATGAGTCTCTCTAGGTCTGAGTGTCAGTGGTGGAGGGAGGGAGATTTGGAGCTCAGCCAAGCATTCCCAATGAGTCTCTCTAGGTCTGAGTGTCAGTGGTGGAGGGAGGGAGATTTGGAGCTCAGCCAAGCATTCCCAATGAGTCTCTCTAGGTCTGAGTGTCAGTGGTGGAGGGAGGGAGATTTGGAGCTCAGCCAAGCATTCCCAATGAGTCTCTCTACCTCAGAGTGTCAGTGGTGGAGGGAGGGAGATTTGGAGCTCAGCCAAGCATTCCCAATGAGTCTCGAATGATTTCGGTTGGATGGGGAGGCGGAGAGGGGCAGAGCGGAGGTACCAATACAGAAAGCTGCTTCCTAAAGCCGAGAGGGACTCTCACACAGCAGTCGAAGGCTGGCCCAGTACTTGTGATGGACTGAGATGACGTTGTTAATTGTTTCAGTTGCACTGCTAGCTGGCTGGCCCATGGGTTCGAGGTAAGGCGGGGTATCTCCCAGCAAGGTCCGTGTGCACATGGCCATCGATTCGGAGATCGCTGTCAGATTGTAGCCACCCTGTCAGCACAGGCAGGGAGAGACAGTCAGAATTGTAACCAGCTCCATCCTAAGCTACTCCCCCAGCACCGCACCCCCCCCCCCCCCCC
>NW_025971138.1:0-431 GCF_021869965.1 Rhincodon typus | reverse complement strand
CCCAACCCTGGGATTCCCTGTAAATACTGACACACTCCCCCCCGGGGATTCCCTGTAAATACTGACACACTCCCCCCGGGATTCCCTGTAATTACTGACACACTCCCCCCACCCCCCACGATTCCCTGTAAATACTGACACAACCTCACCCCTGGGGAATGTGCCGACGATCTCACTCACCTCGAGAGCGAAGACGACCCTGCCCCCTGCCAGGCACATGATCATGTGGGTCATGTGGGCATAACATTCCGGGGTCACCTCGCAGCCCCCCAGGGGGTCTCCACGCGCTGCATCAAACCCCGCAGATACCAGCACCAAATCAGGCTGGAACTGATGGGGTCCGGGAGGGTGAGAGAGAGAGGGAGAGCGTCAGAAAGAGAACAACCCTGGCCATTCGGCCCCTCTATCCCATGCCCCGCATCCCCCCCCCC
>NW_025971137.1:0-11062 GCF_021869965.1 Rhincodon typus | reverse complement strand
GGAAGGGTCTAGGCCCGAAACGTCGGCTTTCCTGCTCCTCTGATGCTGCTCGGCCTGCTGCGTTCATCCAGCTCTACACCTTGTTATCTCAGATTCTCCAGCATGTGCAGTTCCTACTATCTCTGATCACAGTTGATGTACAGTGTATCATATACAAGATGCACCACAGGAATCTCACCAAGGTTCCATCAACATCACTGTCCAAACACACAAACTCTCTGAGAAGGACAAGGGCAGCAGATGCATGAGAATACCAACATCTGCAAGTTCCCCTTCAATCAACAAACCATTCTAACTTGGAACTATATCACTGTTGTTGCTGGGTCAAAATCTTGGATCTCCCTTCTGAACTGCACTGTGGGCAACCCTCTACTGCAAGAATTGCAGCAGTTCAAGAAGGTGACTCACCATTGCTTTGTCCAGGACAGTAAGGACAAGTAGTAAATGCTGGTGTATTCAGCCATGTCCATATTCCTTGAATAAATACAAAAAAAACTATTTTTTGATTGTTTCCAGTATCCATGTGATTTGTATTTTAAAACAATAAGTCAATTGTAAGAATTTCTGAAATGTTACTTACAATATATGACATTTTACAACAATCGTTTCCTCTTCATGACTTTCCTTATGGTAGGTTACCTCAGCCAAAAGGGCAGGTGAGTACACATCCATAACATCACAGATTAAAACACTCAACACTTGGAAACTTGAAGGCATACAACAAGTCTCGAGTCCAGGTGAGTCCATAGCTTTGGGTGCCTCTAGGAAAACTTTCTTGATATTTGTTTTCACTTTTGCTCCACAAATATAGTAGGCATGTCAACGTGCACCAAGCCAATTTGTGTCCCTAGAGAAAGGCTTACACATCAGCTGCTTCTTCACTGTAGCAACCTAATGCACAGTGTCATACAGTAACATTTATCTAAAAGTGACAACTTAGTGCAGGTTGCAATAAGGCCAATTATGGCTGTGAAGAACATCTTAGCACAAAAGGCAAGGCAGTAGCATCTGGCTGTAAGGAACAGTGAAGCAAAGAGGATCCCTCAGGTCTGCAAGAGTCATTATAGCAAAGGATATTTAGTCAAAACTCCATCTTTGAAATATACTTGGAAAGTGATAGGTTTGGAATGGTCTCCTGGCAATTGTTGCACACCAAGGCCACATTGACACTTCCTTGGCGCTTTAAATGAGGCTTTCTTTTCAGTATACACTTAGAAGTGGGCAGTTGTCAGAGAAGGTTGCAAGGATGCAGTCCTGTCTCTCTCTCTCTCTCTCTGTCAGAGTCAGAGCTTGAAGTTGAAAGTGGCACTCTTTCTTTGTTCCTGAGTGAAGCAGTTTGGAAAAAAAAATTGATTAAGTATCAAATATCAGGACTACTAACTACATTTCTCGGCTGAATCTGGAATCTAGTTTGAAGATTTTCCACTACTCTGTGACTGTCAGCAATTGGATTGCATCAATAGGAATTCAAAGAAACGGTGAGAAGTTGACCTACTTTTTAGTCATCTGAATTCAGCCCTTGACCAACAGGAGTTTTTTTTTCTCACTTTGCCTAATATTTTCTCCATCCCTAAAAGCTTTGCAGAGCTCTATCTGTCTTTGCTTAGTCTGTGTATGAATATGGTGTGTTTGGAATTAAGGGGGATAAAGTTTAGTTCATACAGTAGCTTAGTTGATAACCAATATGCTGCTTGTTTGAGAAATATTTTGTTCATAATGAACATGTTATTTTTGAGCCTATTGAAACCCTTTTTTGTTCTAGTTAACAGTAATAAGAGAAACAAGTTGACTATTTTTGGTGATTGAATAAGATACTTACACTTTGATACAGCTTGTGGGATAATGGAGTTTCATTTTCTAGCTAAACTCACGACACAATCTTATAGCCACCCACTTCCAGGGTGACTGAGCTGCCTGAAGACACTTGTTGTCCATATTATGTTTTAGTTGGTACAGTTGGCTGTCAGCTCTCCTGCTTGCTGTTGCCAAATTGCCCAAGAGTTGAGTAGGTTTCTATTTGATTTATCAATGCAATAAAATGTTGACTTTTCTTTTCAACTGTGGTTTGGAACTCCTCCTTTCTGTGAGGGCCACTGGTGCTGATATTCGCTGCTATTTGATCCCAGGTAAGTTTGATGGGTGAGCCTCCTAGTGCCATCTCCTGAAAGAGGATCTCCTTTCTCTCTGACTACATCCAAAAGCAGTTATAAGGAAGTGTTACTAAATTGAGGGACTGCTTCTACATCTTAGGAGACATTTCTTTGCTGGTGGTGGCAACCATCATAGGCGAAGTTGATGCCCGTGGCTTGCAGCAATTGAAGTGGTGTCCAGCAGCCTTTAAGTTTGGCACCAGAGCCTTTAACTGTTATATTTTAAGTCATTGTATAAGTATTCCTTTAAAGAGACATATTATGTCAGTATGCCTGTAACAGACATGCTCATGATATCATCATTGTACCATAGCATGATACCTGAGTATAGAAAGGTCCCATCAGCAATATCCACTTCCAGTTTCTTATATTATGTGGGATAACATATGCTTTTGCTGCAACTGGTAAAATACCCTGTGGCAAGCACTAGATCAGAGGCGAGGGCACCCTGCTCACTCATCACATGTGATTGTCCAAGTCACTTGCAAAACATCTTGCTTACATAGATAATGAGGTGAGAAGCATGTGATCATGTGAGATAACTCATCCTGGGCCATTGCAGATGAAATGCCAGCTAAGACACTTGATGCCATACTTTAACTCCAAAATAGAAAACCTCAGGCTGTTGACCTTTAGTTTCATATTTCACACTATTCTGTGTTGTGCTGAGCAGCGCTGCAGTCTGCATTATGTTTTACATCAGAATACTTTACAATTTTGTATCTGCTGAGATTTTGCATTCAACAGCAAAGTAATAATACTTATACTACATCTTGAAGAATGCTTTTGTGATCTTTCCCAACATTAATTTAAGAGTCTAGACAGGTTAGACACAGAGAAGCTGTTTCTACGAGAAGATGGCTCTAATATGCAGAGGTCACTGATTTAAGGTGATTGCCAAAAGCAACAACATCTTTTAAAATACATGGAGTCCCAGAAATGTTGGTCACAGATAACAGGCTATTGCTTGCCACCAGGGATTTTGTGTATTTCTTAAAGTCAAATGGGATTCAACATATAAGTATAGCTCCATACCACCCATCATCCAATGGTCTGGCAGAAAGAGCAGACCAAACTTTGAAGGCTGGCTTGTAGAAACAGACAGTCTACAGCCTCGTTAGACACCAAGCTGTCACAGTTTTTATTTGATTATAGGACCACCCCACGTTCAATTACAGGGATAATAACAGCAGAGTTGCTAATGGGTACAAGACTGATCTTCACAAACCTGGGTGGTGGAGGGTGAAATGGCATCGGGAACTCAACACTGGACCCAAGAAACTGCCGAGCAAGAGAGAGACAGTTTGATGATGGGGACAAAGTTTGACGTAATAATCATAGAAATGGCCCCACGTGGGTAAGAGGTGTGGTTGGCGTGAGTTCAGAACCAGTGACATATAAAGTTCAATAAGTATGGGCAGTCCTGATTAAGTAAGTGGACTATTTGAAAGCCACAAATTCGCAAATGGTGCAGGAGAAAAACATACCCTGCTCTTCAGAACATTTGCCAATGCTGCCAAAACCTATGGATTCAATCTCTCTGTCAAATGTTGATGAGTAATCTGAACCAGAGATGGACATGATGGAAATAGTTGCCTCGACACCTTTGCCACTAGAAGAAGAGAGAGAAAGTCTACCGTGGCACTCCTAGTGGAAGAGGCAAGCTCCCGTGCATTACACTTCACCCATGTTTAATGCCAAGTCTGAGGGACCTGACCTGACGCTAAAATGCCCGGGAGACTCACCAAGAAAAAGGACCGGCCTATGTCTGTGGACACAGAGTCAGACAAATGTAATGATTGTAACGAGGTCAGCCAGGTGGACCTCATAGAATATGAGTTCCCTGATTGGTCCAGATTAACAGCCCCAATCAGGGAGCCCTGGCTGACATGAAAGTGCTGTGTGTCAAGGATACTGTCACTCTGGTGCTGACTCTGTATGAGGCAGTACTATAGTCAAGGTTGTTTCATGTCTAAATAAAGAGTGATTTGGTGACGGGAAATCAGCCTTTGTAGAGTTATTTCACTTACTAAAGAACTATTCCCTTCAAGGATTTTATAGACTTCCTTTATATGCATGCAAACAGAACTTCAGGCATTCAGCATCACTCTTGGAATTCAAAAATGAAACTAAAACAATGCTCTCTTCTTCTTATACTCAAAATTAGAAATGCAAATTAAACTTAAACTCTTCTTCCATTTTGTAATTTAGAAACTTGGGTTCTAATGTATCATCATCACAAAAGAAACATAATACAGATTAAAGGTAGAAACACCTCAGGATACCAGCTAATTTGCTCTTGAAGAAAGATAGTATAGCTCAATCGGCTGAATGATCTCACTTTGTCCCGTAATCATTCTGTTATTCTTAATTAATATCCTCAAATATATTTGCAGATAGTGTCAGGGTTTAAGCAGCAAAGAGCATGGTACATATTCCTCTGCTAATCTAGCCAAAAACACTCTACCAATTAAATGATTAATTAGTACAGTAATCAAATCCATCAAAGAGGACCAGCTTGATTCCAAACTCTCCTCAATCATAATCTTGGAATTCAAATGGGGCCTCAATGAAGGGGCAACTTCATAAAATAACTAGATTTTTGCCCAAAACCAGAGCGCAAAAACTGATAAATTGTAACCAGGTGAAGATAGAAAGCTGATCTAATCCATGCATTCAATATAGAATGTGCTTCCAGAAATGGTGGCTCCCTTCAGGCTTAGATGAAACAATTGCTAACATAAATTACAGCATTTCATATAAAAATAAATCTCCACTTTATTGTATGGAATTGCACAAAATTAGATGAATATGCTATGCTGGAAATACACTCCTGGAAACTATATTAATCCTTTTGTCACAAGTTGGAGAATTTCAGAAAGACATTCGGGGTTTGAGTGAAGATTTGTAGCTCGGGTCCTGGTTGTAGATACCATACCATATTTAAAAAAAAACCTCAGAACTGACAGCCAGACTACTCAGACCTCTAGGAATCATGACAGCACATAAACTAGCAGCCACACTAAGACAGCAACTGACCGGGGTTAAAGACCCAATAGATAACCATGGACAGGATGAATGTGGTTGACAAGAGATAGTGAGAACTGCTGATGCTGGAGTCAGAGATAACACAGTATGGAGCTGGAGGAACACAGCAGGCCAGGCAGCATCAGAGGAGCAGGAAAGCTGACGTTTCAGGTCAGGACCCTTCTTCAGAAGTGAAGATACCATGCAGAGACTGCACAAAACACTACGTGGGACAAACAGTTAGACAACTAGCAACCCACATCCATGAACACCAGCTAGCAACTAAATGACACAACCAGATGTCCTTGGTTTCAATACACAGAGACAAGAAAAACCACACTTTCAACTGGGACAACAGAACTGTCATTGGACAAGCCAAACAGTGGACAGCCAGGGAATTCTTGGAGGCTTGACATTCATCTGCGACTCCATCAACAGACACCTTGAATTAGACCCGGTATACCGACCATTACAATGCACAGCCGGAACTGGTATCTACTGGAAGCAGCAAAGACCAGACCATATAAATTCGAACCAGCACAAGACAATAGCACTTCACAGGAGGCTCCACAGCACCGAGGATGTCACCTAGTAAGGGGACAAAACGTCTGCTATCAAACTTTCAGCTTTGCGAATACACCAACATCTACTTCTTGAAAGACATATCCAATTAATAGTATATTTCTGAAAGGCTTTGAAGCAGCAGTCATTGAACTGAAATACTACATTTATAAACAATGTGATTGACTTCTGTCTTCAAAAGTCACCACGTATTGACATATCGGTGGCTCAGTGGTTAGCAGTGCTGCCTCAGAGCACCAGGTTCAATTCCACCCTCAGGCGACTGTCTGTGTAGAGTTTGCACATTTTCCCTGTGTCTACATGGGTTTCTTCCAGGTGCTCCAGTTTCCTCCTACAGTCCAAAGTTGTGCAGGCTAGGTGGATTGGCCATGCTCAATTGCCTGTACTGTTCAGGGATGTTTAGGTTAGGTGGGTTATAGGGGGATGGGATGCTGTGAGGGTCGGTGTGGACTTGTTGGGCCAAATGGCCTGTTTCCACACTGAGATTCTATGAATGTTTAAGATGGTCTCAATGCGTTGAGCATTTTCTCAACTTACTGTTCCAGTTTTGCAAATATATAATACCAATAGTGAAAATTTGATCCCGATCCATTAATGTAACAGCAATACCAAACATAATGTCTCAGAATCCTTTCATGAAACTATTACGTTTTAGTTCCTATGTTATCACATCTTCTGCAATATAGTATGTTGCCTCTGGTACCAGGGTCAAGGATATTGCTGAGAGGCTGTAAAACATGCCAAGGAGGTAGAATGAGCCGCCAGAGAGCTGGTCCATTTGGGTACCAATGACATAGGTTAAAAAGAGGAATTACAAGGTGAGATCTTTGGTAGGCAGTGGTGAGATGCCTATTTGTGAAGATTATTGCTTATTCACAGCTTGTTCAACCCCGAAAGTCTGATCATTCATATACAGCTTCCATTCTTACTGCCCACTGTGATGAATTTAGATGTCAATAATTCCTAACGTGAAAGTCAGAGCAGATACCTGGTAACTCTAGCTCACCACTTGCTCCTCTGGGTCCCCATCTTGATACCTGAAAATAACGTCTCAGGGCATTTTCCAGAATACCATCTGTTGTGTCACACAACAAAGCACATTTATGTCTAACACATGCCAATCTCTCAGAAATTTCATGGCACCTCTCCAATCCACTTGCAGGATGCTCCTGCGCTTTAATATTGCATTTGAGATACACCAACAACTTGGATTGCAGAGCTCCTGCAAGGACACTTTGTGTGCAGGGGCAGGGACTCAGCTGACAAATTAGACCAAGCTGCTCACTTACAGTCAAACATAGAAATTGCTGGAAAATGTCAACAAATCTGGCAGCATCAATGAAAAGAAATCAGAGTTAACTTCCAGGTCCAGTGACCCTTCCTCAGGACTTAGGGTGGCTAGGAAAATGTTGGTTTATATGCAGAAGATAGGGTGGGGGGAGGGGATAAGGAGTAGATGATAGGTGGGGGTAGAATCCAAACAAAGAGAAGAACAGTTGGACAGACAAAGGAGTCGGTAACAATCTGGCTGGGAGGGTGAATAGCTGTTAATGGAGACTCTTAGTGGCTAACAATCGATTGTATGTAATAGCAGAATATATGATAACAAGGCCTGGTGTGTGGGGGTTGGGCTAAGGACATGGGAGAGCTCAAGTCTTAAATTTTTTGAACTCCATATTGAATCCAGACGGCTGCAGATTCCCCAGGCAAAAAATACTGCTCACTTACTGTTTTAACTCTCACTCATTTAGTGCCTACTCGAATGCTCACATCATCCCTTTCCTACCTTGCCTCTTAGGGCAGTCACAGAGATGGCCAGCTGGTCATGTTGATCAGCAGTCCTCAGTTAAGGGTCAGACATCTTTCTGTACTGCTCAAGTGCTACATCAATGCCACGCCTAGTCCATGTGCCACCAGCTTATGTGACAAATACACTGCACATGCAGCTGTTTTTACTGCATGTGCAGCATCAATCACTATGCAACAACAATCTTTTTTTCTCTTATGCATTGGCTCATTGCATGCAATGCTCCAAAGATTACTCACCATTTTATGCAAGACCAACTCCTTTGGTCACTGAGGCCAGTGAAGAAATAGCAATGGCTGTGCACCTGGAAAAATCATGGCTAGTTACACTTGGTCCTTTGTAGATACAACGTTCACCTTCCTTAACGTGGTGTAGCAGCTTCGTAGTCGAGCTTTGCTCCATCAGGCATCATGTATGGAACAGAATGCTTAACTCTTGACAGTTGTAGTAGGGGTTAGACAGAGGTTCAAGCAAACAAATTTATTTTCATAGTCAAGCATGCATTAACAAGCATGAGACTTTACATATTGTGAGACATGACCCCAGGCCACCAATATGGCCTCAAGAGGTTTTCTTTATTCCTTTCCTTCCCACTACGTCTGAGTGGAGGCCCAGGTTCCACCGTTGGGTTCCCCATAGTGAAGCCCGTTAGCCTTGGAGATTTGGTTGGGTGACACCAGTGGTTTTGTTAAAAGGCCTAGATATCAGAGTGTGTCCTTGCCAGAAGCCAGTGCACTCCTCAGCACAACCTCCATAGATGTGAAGGTGGCAGCAAAGTGGACATAGAAGGCTCAGACGCTCTGGAGTGTCTTGAGGAGCCTGTGTTTCATTCCTCCTCTAGTCAGGTGCCAACTAGCACTACCCTGTCTCTTTGTAGAGAAGAAGCAACTGGAGGGAGGTCAAGGTTCTCCAAACCTCTGTCACCTTGCTGTAGGTGCTGAGCACCAATGGCTAGGGCTAGGGAGTGCAGGTCCATTTATATTTCCAACAGACCCTGAGACTGCTGAACTGGCTCTTTATAGCAGTCACCAAATTGTTCATGGTGGCAGCCAGCCGAATGCTTGCCTGAGACAGAAGTGCTGCTGCAGTCATACTGCCTCTGGACTATCAGGACCATTGCTTCCACTTGCCTGCCTGCTGCTCTTGTGTCTGCCGTTGCGTACAGGCGAAGTCCCTGATTGCCAACACCAAGGGGCCCTCTCCTGCAGTGGGCTGAGTAGGTATCTAATATCCAGGAGTCCACTGAGTGCCAGTGACCTGGGGCATTTCTTCCTCAGCCAACTGCAGAGATGTTCAACTGCAGAGTTGTTTCAGCGGCGGGAGTCCGGGAAGAAGCGCGAGGGCAGCCTGGGAAGGTAAGCTTTTCGATTATAAAAGTCTTACCTCGCGTGACTCTATTTTTGGAGTGAGTAAGTGAGGTAATATATTTGGGCGGTTGCTTTACCCGAAACACTACCTAGGTAGTGTCTCCCACCCATCCTCCTCCTCTAACCAAAAAAAAAGGTTCTGAGCGCTGATTTGGTAAGGCTACTAGTTTTTTTTTAATAGTCTGTTTGGGAATTCAGAACAGTGGGAATGGATGTTAGGGCAGTTGCATGCTCCTCTGTAGAATGTGGGAGGTAAGGGTCACCACTGGTGTCCCCACTGACTTCATCTGCGGGAAGTGCACCCAACTCCAGCTCCTTGGAAACCGCGTTAGGGAACTGGAGCTGGAGCTGGATGAACTTCGGATCATTCGGGAGGCTGAGGGGGTAATTGAGAGGAGTTACAGGGAGATAGTCACATCTCAGGTACAGGAAAAAAGTAGATGGGTTACAGTCAGGGGATGGAAAGGGAACAGGCAGACAGTGCAGCGATCCCCTGTGGCCGTTCCCCTGAAAAACAAGTATACCATTTTGGATACTGTTGGGGGGGACGACTTACCAGGGGTAAGCCATGGGGTACAGGTCTCTGGCACAGAGTCTGACCCTGTTGCTCAGAAGGGAAAGGGGGAGAGGAGGAGAGCATTAGTCATTGGGGACTCCATAAGTTAGGGGGACAGACAGTAGATTCTATGGGAACGAGAGAGACTCGCGGTTGGTGTGTTGCCTCCCAGGTGCCAGGGTCCGTGATGTCTCGGATCGTGTTTCCGGGATCCTTAAGGGGGAGGGGGAGCAGCCCCAAGTCGTGGTCCACATAGGCACCAATGACATAGGTAGGAAAAGGGATGGGGATGTAAGGCAGAAATTCAAGGAGCTAGGGTGGAAGTTTAGAGCTAGAACAAACAGAGTTGTTATCTCTGGTTTGTTACCCGTGCCACGTGCTAGCGAGTCGAGGAATAGGGAGAGAGAGCAGTTGAACACATGGCTACAGGGCTGGTGCAGGAGGGAGGGATTCAGATACCTGGATAATTGGGGCTCATTCTGGGGTAGGTGGGACCTCTACAAACAGGATGGTCTACACCTGAACCAGAGGGGTACCAATATCCTGGGGGGGAAATTTGCTAATGCTCTTCGGGAGGGTTTAAACTAATTCAGCAGGGGGATGGGAACCTGAATTGTAGCTCCAGTGTACAAGACGTTGAGAGTAGTGAGGTCATAAATAAGGTTTCAAGGTCGCAGGAGTGTACCAGCAGGCAGGAAGGTGGTTTGAAGTGTGTCTACTTCAATGCCAGGAGCATCCGGAATAAGGTGGGTGAACTTGCAGCATGGGTTGGTACCTGGGACTTCGATGTTGTGGCCATTTCGGAGACATGGATAGAGCAGGGACAGGAATGGTTGTTGCAGGTTCCGGGGTTTAGATGTTTCAGTAAGATCAGGGAAGGTGGTAAAAGAGGGGGAGGTGTGGCATTGTTAGTCAAGGACAGTATTACGGTGGCAGAAAGGATGTTTGATGAGGACTCGTCTACTGAGGTAGTATGGGCTGAGGTTAGAACCAGGAAAGGAGAGGTCACTCTGTTGGGAGTTTTCTATAGGCCTCCGAAAAGTTCCAGAGATGTAGAGGAAAAGATTGCAAAGATGATTCTGGATAGGAGCGAAAGTAACAGGGTAGTTGTTATGGGGGTCTTTAACTTTCCAAATATTGACTGGAAACGCAATAGTTCAAGTACTTTAGATGGATCAGTTTTTGTCCAATGTGTGCAGGAGGGTTTCCTGACACAGTATGTAGATAGGCCAACAAGAGGCAAGGCCACATTGGATTTGGTACTGGGTAATGAACCAGGCCAGGTGTTAGATTTGGAGGTAGGTGAGCACTTTGGTGATAGTGACCACAATTCGGTTACGTTTACTTTAGCGATGGAAAGGGATAGGTATATACCGCAGGGCAAGAGTTATAGCTGGGGGAAAGGCAATTATGAGGCGATTAGGCAAGATTAAGGATGCATTGGATGGAGAAGGAAACTGCAGGGGCTGGGCACAATTGAAATGTGGAGATTGTTCAAGAAACAGCTACTGCATGTCCTTGAGAAGTATGTACCTGTCAGGCAGGGAGGAAGTGGTCGAGCGAGGGAACCGTG
>NW_025971136.1:5341-11065 GCF_021869965.1 Rhincodon typus | reverse complement strand
GAGAGAAAATCTGAGAGAAATTACAAATGCTGTGGACAAACTTAAATTGTAATCTTCAAATATCCTAATTAATAGCACGAGAGCAGAGAGGGGCAACCATTAGATAATCAATGTCACTAAATCAGAAGTTAACAGAAACATGTCAGCCCCAGGACATACAGAAGAAAAATAACCTCTTCTGTAAATAATACACAAGATTTATCTGTTCTCGTGATGGCAGGCATGGTCTTATTGAAGAAGTTTCTTTCTGAAAGATGGCTCCTTCTCCACTGCTCAGTACAAGCATGGGAGTGTGTATGTGGTGGTGGGGGGTGGCTAGGTTAATGATGATCTTCTGTTTCCTTCACTGGCTGAATGTTAAAAAGAATGCATCAGTTAGTCAAGTGATCAACTCCCCATGGGAATGATGGGGAGTGGGGTGTGGAAGAGGTTAAGGGATTAATGTCCGTTGGGAAAACCATCCAAATTGGGGGAGTTATGTATGAGGCTAATACTGTCAGAATGCTTTTGGGTGGGGCTGAGGACGAGGAAAGATGCAGCAACCGTCTGCTCATGTTGTGGGATACTGTTGCACCTGTCAGAGCAGGACATGGAGAGGAAGTAACATAATGAACGCATATGGAACTGAAACATCAAATTTACAGGGCAACAACTGTTCCACCTCCAACGACTTGGTGCAAATGCCACAACAACTGAACAGACCGGCAAATTCTAGGAGAGGTAGTCACTCGGCAGACTTTTCATCATTCAGAAGGCTGAGGACAACCTGAGCTTCTGAATCTTTCCACATTAAGACACATGTCAGCCCTGGACAGGTGCAGCTCCAACAACACAAGAAGCTCAACATTGTTCAGGACAAAACAGCCCACTTGATTGGTACCACATCCACAAACTTTCACTCCCTCCACCACCAACACTTAGTAGCAGCAGTGTGTACCATCTCCAAGGTACACTGCAGAAATTCCTCCAAAAATCCTCAGACAGCACTTTCATAACACGTGACTACTTCCATCTGGAAGGACAAGAGCAGATACATGGGAATACCACTCCCTACAAGATCCCCTCCAAACTATAAATGTGTCACTATTCCTTCTCTGTCACTGGGTCAAAACCCTAGACCTGCCTTCCTAACAATATTGTCCTTACAAGCAGTGGCCAGTGGTTAGCACTGCTGCCTCGCAGCGCCAGAGATCTGGGTTCAATTCAGTCTCAGGTGACTGTGTGTGTGGGGGTTTGCACATTCTTCCCATGTATTTGTCGGTTTTCTCCAGGTGCTCCGGGTTCCTCCTAAAGACTAAAGATGTGTGGATTGCTTTTTGGAGTCATTATGGACTTGTTGGGCCAAATGGCCTGTTTCCACATTGTGGGGATTCTAATGATTGTGGGTCAACTGTCAGCACAAGGACTGGAGTGGTTCAAGAAGGCAGCTCAACACCACCTTCGCATGGGGCAACTAATGGCAGCCAATAAAGCTGGACCAGCCAGCGATCTTTAGATCTCCCAAATGAATTTTAAAAACCCTGAAGTCCTCACCCACGGGGTCATTCCACTCAATCTTGTCTCTTTTGGTTCGTAAAAATAGGAGTAAGCACTTCGAGCCTGTTCCACCTTTCAACATGATCATGGCTGATCATTGAACTCACACTGTTTCTACCCACTGTCTTTGTTCTCTTTCGTCCTAAGCACCATATCCAATTTCCCTTTGAAAATAGTCAATGGTTTGACCTCAACAGTTCCCAGACAGAATTCCACAGGCTGACCTCTGTCTGGGTGAAGACATTTCTCCTCATTTCCTAAATGATCTCCTTTACCTCCTTGATTCTCAGCCCTTTTTCTGGACTACTAAGTCATTGAGGACATCATTACTGCATCTACCTTGTCAAGTCCTCTTTAAATTTATATGCTTCCATCAGATGCCCGTTCTTCTTTTAAACGCCCACGAATATAGACCGAACTGATCCAGTTATTCATCTCTCAATACCACCATCCCAGAAATCACTCTGGTAAATCTTTCACTCACTGTCTCGATAACCAATCCATGAATTCCCTCAATAAGGCAGCCAACGAACCATCTGCCTTGTTCACCACCTGCAATATGGTCAGGGTCAGGATCAAGTTCAAGGTCATACTTGCTTTCAGCGTCAGGTATAAGGACACTAAGCTCTCAGTGCACCACTCCCGTTCCCAATCTATCACTCTTCAGATAATAAATGGCTTTTCAGTTTTTGCTCCTAACTTAGATAACTTCAAATTTATCCGAGAGATAGTTCATCTGCTACGTACTTACCCACTCATCATCTCAACTCAACCTGCCTGAGAGCCACCATATCATGGCCCCAACAGACAGGGTAACATACAGAGCCAAGACTGAGGAACATGCCTCATGGAAGACTTCGTGCAAGGCTCAACAAAGATGGTATACCCAGAAACAGGCTTCCATCCTCAGGTGTGGACCAGGTTAAAAGTATCGAATTATGGACGAAGAAAGACCAGGTGTTCGGCAACTAATTAGTCACTGGGAACCATGTGACCACGTGTCCGTGTCCAAACTACACGTGAGCAAAAGAGGGCGGGCGCGACAGTTTAACCAATCAGATGACAAGGTCTGTGCATGAGCCCCCGCTACGAACGACAGAGTCTCGCCCGTGAGGACCTGGGCGACGCCCATGACGTGCGGTTGGTCCAATCAGCGGAGGCAGGGGAAAGACTGAATTGAGAAGGAAATTCTTCACCCAGAGGGTTGTTAATCTATGAAATTCCTTGCCCAGTGAAGTAGTTGATCCTACTTCAGTAAACGGTTTTAAACGTAAGGTGGATTTTTTTTGAACAATGAAGGAATCAAGGGATACGGTGAGAACGCGGGTAAGTGGATCTGAGTCCACAAAAAGATCAGCCATGATCTTATTGAATGGCGGTGCAGGCTCGAAGGGCCGGATGGCCTGCTCCTGCTCCCAGTTCTTATGTTCTAAAGCCAGACCACGACCACGACCACGCCCACACCGAGGAAAGAGCGCCAGCAGAGGTGAAGATAGGTGCGTGCCCCCGCAAGAGCGAGATCTCTTGTTTTCAAATTCTGAACCGTCACCGTCAGCACCGACACCGTTCCCCGCACCGCCCCCCCCTCGATAATGCGGCCCCTCCCTATGCACCGACCACCCCGCCCCACTCTGTGGAAAGAGGAAGTTACTGTTTTGAGTCCAGTGAAACGTTTTGCAACTGAAGTGAAGTGGAAATTTGATGGATATGATCCTGTCGAAAGGGGATAGAGAAATACATGGAACAGAAGGGGTTATTAGCGTAAATTAGAGAGTGAGGGGGTTTGCAGATCAAAGTGTGCCAACGAATAAAAGGGGAAAGAGGGTGGTAAAAGTTGTAGAGGAGAGACAAAGCATTGCTCCAGAGCAGGTGTTAATGATAGAATGAAGATCTGATTGAAAATGAAATACAGCATGAAGACAGGATGCAATCGCTCGGGGAAAGTATATCCAATCAGAGGACCGTGTTAATGGGTCAAAAGCTGTTGAACTCACTATTGAATGTAAACCAATGTTTTGTCTCTTCTCAACAACCATTACCACTGCCTTTGTGTTCTGTGGAAGGGTCACCGGACCTGGGACTTGAACTCTTGTTTTTTTTGCCTCCACAGACGCTGCCAGACCTGCTGAACTTTTCCAACAGCTTCTGTTTTCGTTACCTTTGCCTTTGCTTTGTGTTCAATGGTGAATTTGATCCTTAATCTCTCTCATCCTGTAACTTTGTCATGACCTTTTAGCCCACATCCCTGTCTCCCCCTTTCAACAGCATAGAACATAGAACATTACATAGAACATTGCAGCGCAGCACAGGCCCTTCGACCCTCGATGTTGCGCCGACCTGTGAAACCAATCTGAAGCCCATCTAACTATCCAGAACACTCTCACATTTTATCTTTTAATGCAATTGAGTTTAAAGGCAGGGACACAAATTTCCAAGTCAGCTTCCACCTCCTGGATGTGGTGCTGCTGTCATTCTGCTCAATTTCCTTGCCTCCCTTTCCAGGGTCTGAATGTCCTTCCTAAAATATGGTGTTCAGGTTTCGCTATGTACTCAACTGGAGCTGACAGCTCTACTTTATAAAGGTTTAGCATCACTTTCATGCTTTTTTACTCTCATCTTCCAGTACTGAAGCCCAAAGTCCCACTGACAGTGCTTAATTATCTCAGTACTGACCCTCTGACAATGAGGCACTCCCTCAGTACTGATCTTCTGACAGTACTGCACTACTTCAGTACTGATCCACAAATCATGTGGCATACCTTCAATTCTGACCCGCTTAGCTTGAGGGACTGCTTCAGTATTGACCCTATGACAAAAAGGGACTGCCTCAGAACGGCCCTTCTGGCAGTGCTGCACTACTTCAGTACAGACCCTATAAGCGTGCTGCGTTCCCTCAATTCTGGCCCTATTACATCCGGGCAGTGCCTCACACCAGATCCTCTGACAATGAGGCAATCCCTCAGAACAGATCCTCTGACAAAGAAGTACTGCCTCAGAACTGACCGGCTGACAATAAGGTACTCCTTCAGTACAGACCCTTTCATAATGAGTCCCTCCGTCAATCCTGACCCTCTGACAGTCCTGCATTACCTCAGTATTGACCATCTAAACTCCCTCAATTCTAATCCCTTTGCAATTAGGCAATGCCTCAGAACTGACCCGTTGACAATAATGCATTCCCATCATTCTGACCTTCTGACAGTGCTGCATTACCTCAATATTGAGCCCCGGACATTTGACACTCCCTCTATTCTGACTCCATCACATTGAGGGACTGCCTCGGAATTGATCCTCGAAGAACGAGTCACTCCCTTACTGCTCACCCTCTAACAATGAGACACTGCCTCAGAACTGACCTCGTGATAATAAGGCACTCCCTCTATGCTGATCTGCTGATTATGGGGCCTTTCCTCAGTCATGACCCTGTAAACATGATGAACTTCCTCAATTCCGACCCCCTTAAATGAGGCACTGGTTCAGCATGCAACTCTGACAATAATGCACTCCCAAAGTTCTGACCCTGTGACACTGCTACAATACCTCAGGACTGACTCTCTAATCGTGTGGCACTCCCCCAATTTTGACCATTGAATCGGTATTGACCCTTTGACTATAATGCACTCCACGGTTCTGATCTTTGACAGTGCTTCAATACCTCAGAGATAACCCACTAATCATATGGCCCTCGTTCAATCCATCCCCATTACATTGAGGCACTGCCTCAGAACAGACTCTCTGACAATGTGGCACTCCCTCAGTGTTGACCCTGTAACAATCCTCAGAACAGACTGACCCCCTTACAAAGAGTCACTGCCTCTGTAGTGACCCGCTGACGATAAGGCCCTCCCTCAGTACCTACCCTCTGATAGTGCTGCAGACCTCAGTCTTGATCCTCTAAATGTGATACTCTGAATTCTGATCCCATTATATTGAGGCACTGCCTCACAATCGACCCACTGACAGCATCTCATTAGGGAGATGAAGTGTAGACTGGGTGACGGCTTTGCAGAACAGCTACAGACACTCTGACAAAAAGAAACTGCCTCAGAACTGACACTCTGACAGTGTAGCAGTATTTCAGGGCTGACCCTCCAGTCGCAAGTTACTGCCTCAGAAATGACCCTCTGGTGGAGCTGAAGTACCTCAGTACTGACTCTTCATTCGTGAGGCATACCCTCAATTCTGACC
>NW_025971136.1:0-5331 GCF_021869965.1 Rhincodon typus | reverse complement strand
ATTCTCGATTGCCAATATTCAGGGAGTGCTGCACTGCTTGTGGTCCTATAATAAGGGAGTACTGCACTGGCAGAGGTTCGCACTGAGGGAATGCTGCACTCTCAGATGGTCAATATTAAAGGAGTATTTCACCCTCAGAAGTTTGATATTAGGGGAGTGCTGCACTGTGAGCAGGCAAATGTTAAAAGAATGCGACACGATCAGAGGGTCCATATCAAGGAAGTGGTGCACTGTCGGAGGGCAACTATTAATGGAGTACTGCAACTTTAGCGAGTGAGTGCTCAGGCAGAGCAGCAGAACAAAGAGTCAGTAATGAGAGAATGTTCCATTGTCAGAGTATCATCACTGAGGGAGTACCACAATATCGGAGGGTCAATATGAAGCATATGCTACACTGTCAGACGGTCAATGATGACAGAATGCTGCGCTGTCAGAAGGTCAGTAGTGAGGGAAAGCTGCATTGTCAGAGGGTCAGCGTTAAGGGAGTGGCACACCAACAAAGAAGCACTGTCAGAGAGCTGACCCTCTGACGATGAGGCACTCCCTCAGTACAATACACTCTGGAGTACTGATGACTGACCCTCTGATGGTGCATTTCTGCCATATGTTAACCCTCTGACATATCAGTATTCCCTCAGCACGAACCTGACGACTGACCCTTTGACAAGGCCATTTGAGAGAAATGTGACTCCCTTACTATTGGCCCTCTGGTACTGGAGCACTCCCTCAATATTGACCTTCTGACAGTGCAGCATTAACTTAATATAGACCTTCTGACAGGGCGGCTCCCTTTCAGTACTGGCCTCCCACAGGGCAGCACTCTCTCCCCCTTGACACTCTGACAGTGCAGCACTCCCTTAACATTGATTCATAGAATCCCGACAATGTGGAAACAGGCCATTCAACCCAACAAGTCCACACCGCCCCTCTGCAGAACATCTCTCCCAGACCCATTACCCGATATTTCCCATGTCGAAGCCACCAAACCTGAATATCCCTGGGCACTATGGGCAATTTAGCATAACCAATCCACCTCGCCTTCATATCTTTGGACTGTGGGAGGAAACCGGAGCACCCAGAAAACACAGAAACCCGACTGATAGGAAAAATGCGCAAACCCCACACAGACGGTCGCCCAAGGGTGGAATCAAACCTGGGCCCCTAGCACCGTGAGGCAGCAGTGTGAACCACCGAGCTACGGCGCCACTCTAGTTGATTTGGCGACAGTGCAAAACCCCTTTAAAATGGACCCTCGCACTCCATTAATATTTGCCTTCTGCCAATGCAGCTCTTCCTCAGTACTGACTCTGCAACAGTGCAGCACTCCCCCAAAATACTGTCAGAGAGTCAATACTAAGAGAATGCTGCACTGTTAGACATAGTAATGAGGGGAGCTGCACTATCAGAGGTTCAGTACTAAAGGTATGCTGCACTGTGGGCGGGTCAGTCATGCGGGAATTCTGCACTGCCAGAGGGTCAACAATGAAGAAGAGCTGCGCTGGCAATGTAATAGGGTCAGAACTGAATCAGTGCCTCATGATCAAAGGGTCATTACTGAGCCGGTGTCTCATTGTAAGGTGTTCAGAATTGAGTCAGTCCTGTGGTAGTGCAGCACTCTCAGAGGTTCAGTACTGAGGGAGAGCATCATTATCAGTGGGTCAGTACTGAGTGTTTGCCTTGTTGTAAGTGGGTCGCTTATGAGGCAGTATGTCATTGTTGAATGGTCAGTCCAGAGTGAGTACTTTATTGTCAGATAGCCAATGTTGAGGCAGTGGCACCTTCCCGGTCAGTATTGCGGTAATGCCTCATTGTAAGGAGGTCAGAATTGAGGGAGTGGCAGACATTTAGAGGGTCACTACTGAGGCAGCGCAGAACCGTCAGAGGGTCAGTACTTGAGGAGATCCTCATTATCAGAAAGTCAATACTCATGGAGTGTCACATTGTCAATGGTTCAGTACTGAGGAATCACCTCATTATCAGTGGGTCAGTCCTGAGGCAATGCCTCATTGTCAGAAGGTCGGTGCTGAGGCAGTGCCACATTCTCAGAGGGTCAATATTAAGGTTTAGAATTGAGGGAGTTCTATATGACTCGGACAATGAGCCACTCCCTCAGAAATGAGACTTTGACAATAAGGCACTCTCTCAGTTCTGATTCTCTGACAAGGAAGCACTCCCTCAGTGTTAACCCTCTAACAGCGCTTCAATACCTCAGTATGGACCCTCTGTCAATGAGGCACTCGCTGAGTACGGACCCTCTGATAGAGCTGCAATAGCTTACTACTGACCTTCTAATCATGTGCCCCCTACCCCATTTCTAAATCTATTACATTGAGGCACTGCCTCAGAACTGACCCACTGGCTATAAGGCAGTCCCTCAGTACTGACCCGCTGCTCATGAGGCTGTCCCTCAGTAATGACCCTCTAAATGTGAGGCACTCTCTTAATTCTGACCCCCTTAGTCACTACCTCTGTATTGACCAACTGATATAGAGGCACTGCCTCAGAATTGACTTGCTGACAGTGGAGCACTTGCTCAGGACAGACCCTCTGATAGAGCTGCAGGTTTGATATTAGGGCAGTGCTGCACAGCGAGCAGGTCAGAATTAAGGGATTGCCGCACTGTCAGTGGACCAATATTGTGGGAGTGCCACGCTGTCAGAGGGTCTCTATTAATGGAGTGCTGCCCTTTTGGTGAGTGAGTACTGAGGCAGTGCAGCACGGTAAAGGGTCAGTAATCAGACAATGCTTCATTTTCAGAGATTTAGCACAGAAGAAGTGCTTAATCAGAGAGTTATTTCTGAAGAAGTGCTGCAGTCAGGGTTTCACACTGAGGGAGTATCACACAATCAGAGGTCCAATATTAAGGAATTAGTGCACTGTTGGAGGCTTGATATGAGGGAGTTTTGCACTGGCAGAGGGTTAATGATGTGGGATGCTGAAATATCACAGAATCACTCCTGAGAGAGTACTGCACGTTCAGAGCGTTAGTACTGATGGAGTGCTGTAATGTCAGAAGATTGACATCAAGGGAACGTTGCACTGCCGAAGGATCAGTAGTGCAGTACTGCCAGAAGGCCAACGTTGAGGGATTTCTGCAGTGTCAGTGGGTCAATATTACGGGATTGCTACACTATCAGCGTATCAATGTCAGACGGTCAGCACTGAGGGAGTGCTACACTGTTGGAGGGCCAATATTGAGTGTGTGCGACACTCGGAGGATCATTTTGTTGGAGTTCTGCACTGTCAGTAGTTCAATTGTAAGGAAATGCCACACTGTTAGTGGGTTAATATTAAGGGAGTGCTGAAACAGTGGGTTGATGTTAAGGGTGTGCAACACTGTCGAAGGGAGTGATGTACTATCAGAATGTCATCACTCAGGGAGTTCCACGCTGACAGAGGGTTAATATTAAGGGTGTACTGCAGTGTCACTATTGATGGTGTGCTGCACGGGGTGTCAGTATTGAGGGAAAGCTCCATTGTTGGAGGATCAGTACTGAGGGTGTGCTGGACTGTCACAGGGCCAACATTAAGAGGGTGCTGTGCTGTCAGAATGTCAATATTAAAGGAGCACTGCACCATCAGAGGGACCGCACTAAGGGAGTGCAGCTGCTGCGAAGATCACTACAAAGGATATAGCATACAGTGAGAGGTCCATTTTGTGGGGATTGATGAACTGAGGTGACCCCCTACTTAGTGCTGACCCACCTCAGTGCTGACCCCCCTCAGTGCAGCACTCCCTCATTGCTGATTCCGCTCAGTGCTGACCATCCTCAGTGCGCCACTTCCTCAATACTGACCCTCGGACAGTCTCTCAGCACTGACCCTCCAACAGTGCACTACACCCTCACAGCTGACACCCCTCAGTGAAGCACTCCCTCAGTGCTGACACCCCTCAATACAGCAACCCCTCAGTGCTGACCACGCTCAACGCAGCACTCCCTCAGTACTTACCCCATCACTGCTGACCTCCCTTCAGTGCTGGACGCCCTCATTGGAGCACTCGCTCTGTGCTGACCCACTTCAGCGCTGACACCTCTCGGTGCTGACCCCACTCTGTGCAGCACTCCCTCAGTGTTGACTCCACTCTGTGCAGCACTCCCTCAGTACATACCCCGTCAGTGCTGACCTCTTTTCAGTGCTCGCCGCCCGAAGTGCTGCAGTCCGTCAGTGCTTCAGTGCTGACCCCGCTCAGGGCAGCACTCCCTCAGTTCAGCACTCCCTCAGTGCTGACCCCCCCGCAGTGCAGCACTCCCTCAGTGCGGCCCCCATTCAATGCTGACCCCTCCTCAGTGATGTCCAACTTCAGTGCAGCACTCCCACAGTGCAGCATTCCCTCAGTGATGACACCCCTCAGTGCAGCACTCCCTCAGTGCTGAATCTCCTCACTGAAGCACTCCTTCAGTGCTGACATCCTCAGTGCAGCATACCCTCACAGCTGACATCCCACAGTGAAGCACTCCCTCAGTGATGACCCGACGCAGAGCAGCAGTCCCTCAGTGCAGCATTCCCTCAGTACTGACACCTTCAGTGCTGACCTCCCTTCAGTGCCGACCACCTTCAGTGCTGACCCCACCTCAGTGCAGAACTCCATCAGTGCTGACCCCCCGCTCAGTGCAGCACTCCCTCATTGCTGACTCCCCTCAGTATTCCTCATTACTGACTTTCAGATATTCTCACAGCACTGGCCCTCCAACAGTGCCATGCACTCTCACGGCTATCACCACTCAGTGAAGCTCTCCCTCAGTGCTGACGCCCCTCAGTGCAGCACTGCCTCACTGCTAACCTCCCATCAGTGCAGCACTCACAGTGCAGCACTCCCTCAGTGCTGACGTCGCCTCAGTGCTGACGACCCCACAGTGTTGACGCCCCGACAGTGCTGCACTCCATCAGTACTCACCCCGTCAGTGGTGACCTCCCTTCAGTGCTGGTCGGCTCCAGTGCAGCACTCCCTCACTGCTGATCCCCCTCTGCACAACACTCCCTCAGTGCACCACGTCCTCACTACTGACCTCCCTTCAGTGCTGACCTCCCTTCAGTGCTGACCTCCCTTCAGTGCTGACCACCTTCAATGCTGACACTTCTCAGTGCTGACTGCACTCTGTCCAGCAATACCTCAGTGCTGACCCCACTCAGTGCAGCACTCCCGCAGTGCGGCACTCCATCAGTGCAGAACTCTGTTAGAACTTACCTCCCCTCAGTGCTAACTCCTCTCTGTGCTGACCCCACTCTCTGCAGCACTACCTCCCCACTGACTCCCCTCTGTGCAGCAGTCACTCAGTACTGGCACCCTCAGTGCTTACCGCCCTCAGTCCTGACACCCCTCAGTGCTGA
>NW_025971135.1:0-11066 GCF_021869965.1 Rhincodon typus | reverse complement strand
TCTGATGAAGGGTCTAGGCCCGAAACGTCAGCCTTTCTGCTCCTATGATGCTGCTTGGCCTGCTGTGTTCATCCAGCTCTGCACCTTGTTGTCTCGGATTCTCCAGCATCTGCAGTTCCTACTATCTCTGCAGTTGGAGGGTGAATTGTTGTCTGGAATATTGGTATTAAGCATTGTTGAGAAATTGTCTGTGGATGGAGTTCATTTACTCCTGCGGAAATAAATTGGGATTCCTTATTCTATTCACATAAGATCATTAAAAACAGGAAGGAAATGAAGATTAAACAAAAAATATTTGCATAGAATGAAGTCTGTGGTTTGCACCGGATTGAGAAATACCTTTTTGTCCTTCTTTCCACGAAGGCTCCATTTCCCAATTACACCCTTTTATCAAGACAGGGTCCATTCAACCGCTCTAGTTGCCTTCACTTCACTAACTACTGGTGGAGATCTCAGCACAACTGTTTGAAGTTCTCTGTTCAACAGCCATCCCCTCTATCGCCTACTGCTGGAAGTTCCATTGTACATTTCCCTGCTTGAAATACACCGTCCCAGCAACTATACAGTGTACAATCATGGCTAAGCAAGTGTGATTTAGAAAGATCAATTATGCCACAATGGTTAGAAAGTTTGAGTCTAAGTTAATGGCAGCACTCTCTTGCATCACTGATCTGTGCAAATGGTAAGGATTGAGATGAAATTCAGCAATGGATCAAAGATTTTTGGCCTCCTGTCTGCTGCTATCTTCCAAGGGATTGTAGTGTATCACTCATGTTCGGGCCTAGATCAATTTGGGTTCCATGAGTCGTATAATTAACAACTGTTGCTTCAATTTTTGCCTCCTGACAGGTCCTCCCCGTACCACTTTTCAGGGCAGCAATCAGCCTCCACACACTGGCTACAACTCCTGGGTTCACAATACACAGGTCATTCCAGAATTCTACATTACTATCTGGCTCTACTTCACATGAGATTTTGTGCACCAGTGTACCTGGTTCCAAAATACAGCTGTGAGCGGCATGCTCCATCGACCAGTCTCCTGGCTACCAGCAACTTGCCTCTGAACTGTTTTCCAAGGCTACACTCCAGATATTGCTTCAACAACAAGGGTGTGGCTACCTGTCTCCAGCAGCTTGATGAATCTAAAGTTCAGAATCCCACACATCCTGTATCTTATTCCAACCACTGATATTCTGATTTTGCAGGGATAACCTTGCACTGATTGCAAAGTCAGTCCTGATAGCCTTGCAATTGTTCCATGGTTTTCTTCTTGGTGTTTTTCTCATTCCTTTTGGACCACCATCTTGACTGCCTGGCTTAGCTTTGTATGGTGCTTATCTATTCGTTCTTTGATCTAGCCATCTCCATCAGAAGACTGTGCAGAGAAGCCTGTGGGTGGAGTGTGGGGTACTAGTATATACATAACCGAGTCCCAAAAGGTGCTCAGTCACTTTTGTTTACTCAGAAAGCAAGGTACTGAAATGATCATGCGTAGTATGGTTTAATTGTGTACACTGTCTAATACTCTCTGGACAATGATGATGATGACGTGGCTCCTGACAATGCCATAGACCTTGCAAAGGTCCTTGTTCTTGCTCTTGAAATTGTGCCCTTAAATCTTACATGGAACACTGAAAGGCACAAACCAATCACTCTCACTAATAGATAGCAAGAACTGCAGATGCTGGAGTCAGAGATAACCCAGTGTGGAGCCGGAGGAACACAGCAGGCCAGGCAGCATCAGAGGAATAGGAAAGTTGACGTTTAGGGTTGGGACTCCTCTTCAGAAATGGTGTGTGGGTGGGGGGGTGGTGGGGAGACGAAGCTCAGAAATAAATAGAGGAGGGCTGGGGCTGGGGAAAGTAGGTGGGATGGTGATAGGTGAATGCAGGTAGGGAGTAGTAGGGATTGGTCAGTGAGGTGGGAGGAGTGGATAGGTGGGAGAGAAGATGGACAGGTTATGTCAGGTCAAGGAGGTGGGGATGAGAGGGAGGGTTGGTCATGGGATGAGGAGAGTTTGAAACTGTAAAATCGACATTTGGGCCATTGGGCTGTAGACTCCCGAGGCAGAATATGAGTTCTGCTCCTCCAGTTTGCCGGTGGCACTGGAGGAGGCCCAGGATGGACATGTCACCCAAGGAGTGGGAGGGGGTGGTGAAATGGTTCGTGACTGGAAGGTGTTCTTGTTTGTCGCGAACAGAGCACAGGTGCTCTACAAAGTGGACTCCAAGCTTCTGCTCGGTCTCATCGATGTAGAAGAGGCCACATCAGATGCAGTGGACGCGTAGACTGATTGTCATAGGCAATCAGGTCAAAATGCGTCTTTGATTTGGGATATCATCATGGCATAGATCCCTCAGCTGGGCAGAAATAACAATTCTTCCAAGGGCATTCGCACTTGCATTACATATGACTGTTGTATCAGGAATCAGGATCAGGAATCAAAGTTGCGTGGGCTTAGCAATTCACCAAGCTTGGAGGAAATTTGAAAGTAGCTGAGTGAGTTGGTGTCTGTAAATATTTCAAAGTCTACACCAATCAGGATTGCTCTGAACCTCTAAGAAATAGCCTCACCTCAAAGTTGGCAGTTTGAGTTTTAGACTGGAATAATTCTCCTTATTCCTTTCATTTACTTGATACCAACAGACTTCAGCAATAAACACTTTTCTGTCCTTGAACCTGTGACAGCATTGCTTCTGAGACAAGGAAACTGTTGGATTCCAGCATGCAAAGGAATTGGAAATCTGGTTAGGCAAGGACAGGTGATGAAACAAGCTTCTGCTTGAGGGTGCAACAGAATTCATCACAAGCTGGGTTCCAACTACCTATGATGCTCTATGATGTATCTCTTGCATCCTTTCCCAACTTCAGTATTCTGATTTCCTCAGCAAATTGTGGAATGGGGCAGCCAACCATGTATAGCCTTGCACACATCTCCTGTGGTAATCAGTTAACCCAAGCACAACTCTGCTATTCCCTTCCAGTCTTGGGCTAGGTTCACTCCTTGACTACTTGGATTTCTTCATTATTGCTTTCTTGTAAATGAAGTGCCAAAAGGAACTATACTTTTGTTCAGAAAAGTTATCATTTCTCTAGTTTATTTTCAATTAAATTATGACAAATGGGATAAGACAGTGTCCAGGTTTGCAAGGATCTTCTAGAATGTTGGGCTAAAAGACAGTATGCCACCCAGATACCCAGGGACGGACTAGCAATTAACTTTGCCAAAAGCTTTATCCGTCAAAAGCAAAATGGTGACACAGCCATTACAAAGCCCAAAAATCATCTACGTGTATTCGTAAAGACCCCTCTGCCTATTCATCATGCCGTCTTTTCAATATCTTGTTCAGCAATGGATAGTTAGTTATAACTGTGGGACAAATGAAAATTCAAGAAATACTTTGCACATTTGAAAAATTCCTCAAACCTAGGTAGAGGCTAAGCATCCTTGAGTGTCTTTGTGTTGATTGCCTGGTAATTGACAAAAATCCTCACTTTGCTGTGTTTCTTCTCCACAAACTACGGGGGTGGCATATAGACTTGACAATTCTTGAAAGATACCTCATTTCAAGACTTCTACAGGTAGTCCAAAGCTTGCTCCCAATAGTGGGATATGGCGACAAGAATCTTTAATGAATGGGCATCTTTAATCAGAATCTTGTGCTTACCAGGTCACAGTAATGTAATAATCTATTTCAATACCTGCCCTGAATTTGGTGAAAGTAGAAACAACCACTTCCTTTGAGTCTCCTCCAACTTGCCAATGTCCAACTTCAACATGAGGTTAGAGATGTCTCCTCCAGTTAGTCAATTTAAGGACACCTATGGATTTTCTTGGTTGGAGGTAAACATCTTTGTTACTGAAACTGGCAAACTGCATAGGTACCACATTCTACTCTCCCAAAATCACAAAGGCGAATTTCACAGTTGCACCAAATGGGAGGTCTGCCACATGTGTCATGTGGTGCCCTAGTAAAGCCTGATGCTGACCAGTTGGACAAGACCAGCTTGAGCATTCAAGAGCAGTTCTAGGGTCCTTTATTGGCTGATGCAATTTGATGCCCCAACTGTCACTGCATAATGTGCGGCTCATGGCAGTCCCAGACATGCCTTCCAAGGTTGCCCATTTAATGCCAAAAGCACAGGTGTTGTCATCTTCCTTCCACCAGATAATTAATTGGATCACAAATGAAAAGAAAGCCCTGACCATGAAAAGTGTGAGTTGAGGACAGACAGGGAGAGTTTACTATAGCCATTAAAGGGGATATTCGACCTTTGTGAACTTGCAGAGATCCAGAGCACAGGAGATATCAATCACGATGCTCACAAAAAAAAACTGGCGGGCAATGGTGCACATCTCTGTTTCTGTGTCAATTCGGCACAGTGCTTCTATCTTATTATATTTTACACCTTGCATACGACTGAGCCCCTTCCTGAAGGAACCTTGCCCCTCTGCCCTACCAATTTTGGGTCTTGTGCAAAGGGAAGGATATTGCACTGGATGGGATCTCTGAGCATAATGGCAATGGCGACCATTGTTGAAAACAGTCTTGTTTGAAGATCCCAACCTTGTCACAATTCTGTCACCTCTTTGGAGCATCCCTTGAGCAGGATCAGCCACATGTTCATCGTGGAGATGGGGCAGCAAGGATTCAATATATGCTTGCTGTGCAGCAATCTGGCTGCCTCATCTTCCTGAAATTTGTATCTCCATACTGACAGTCACTTTTGGATGCTAGCCTCTTTCCTGATCCTGGAAGTCCCATTGGTTCCCATGATCTTCTTAATATGATCCCATGCTTCAAGAAAAGATTAAACTGAGGTTTGTCATGATTAAGCCCCCTCAACTTTATCTGGATGTTCCCATCTCTGCTTCTGCTAGGTGGTCCTTCAGTAGCCTGGCCCTGGTCAATTTGAAGGACGATTTGTGATTGAACAATTTTACTAGTTCAAAGGATACAGAAACCAGGTCCTTCCCTTTGACTTGCTCATACTCATAACCTTTATAACCTTGTGTTGGATATTAAGATCCCAGATGATATTACTATTGGCCAAGTTATATCCCATGAAGAAATCTGGCTTGGTAGTTCTTTTTTAATGTGGTGGTCTTTCACTCAAATATAAGCAGACAAAATAATACAGATTTGGTTTTAACAATACAAATTTGTTACACAAAAGAATGAAGATCAAATAGAACAAACCAAGCTACTTCCTTATAATACAATTTGGAAGATTTCAAAATATACAGCAAAATATCTAACCCAACACCAACACTTTCCAGTCCTTAAATATCAGAGAGAGTTCCCTTCACTATCCAACAATGGGTTTGATGTAACTATTTTTTCAATTTACAGTCTTGAGAGCTTAATAGCCTCTTCCTTGAATTTTCTCACAACTGAGCCTAAATTTTCTTTGCTCCAAATAACCCCTTTGGGACTCTAACCAAACAATCTTGGAAAAACTGTTCATACAACATAACACACCTAACCCCAGCAGGTATCAGCAAACTGCCACAAAAGCTTCCCAATCTATGGGCTTTTCCTAAATAAACATCACTTCTTGAATCTTCTAACCCAAAAACAAGAAAATGTCTTTCAAGGTTTGCTCTTTCAGATTCTAAAGCTCTCACAATAGAAACAACTGCAGAAGGGTCCCAACGCGAAACGTCAGCTTTCCTGTTCCTCTGATGCTGCCTGGCCTGCTGTGTTCCTCCAGCTCCAAACTTTGTTATCTCTACAGAAGGGCCCCATTCTAGGTTAAAATTATAGCTTCAGAAATACTGGTGAATTAATTATTAAACGCACTCATACACCAACCAAAAAACACTTGGCACTAGTTTGAAATCTAAATGCTAAAACAAATTATTTATTTATAAAAATGGAAAAAATCACACACCTTACATCACACAGACCAACACTGTCTCCAAAAGCCCTTATCAGTGCCTCAAAGGTTTGCTATGGACTTCGTTGAGCGTCAGTACTTCTTCCCAGTTTTTCCCACAGGCTTTCCTGCATAGATGTTCCATCACAACTGCTACCTGCTTAATCATGTTCAAGCCCCTGCATATCATAACCAGCTAGGTATCCTCAAGACTGGGTTGATCTCTGGATCATTGGGTATTTCCAGTTTTTCTCCCTAAATCTGTCCAGCTTCCCACTCATCCAGCAAGTATAATATCTGACTAGGAGGACTGCTTTCTTCATCCACAGCATAAAGGAAATGCACATGGGAAGCCTCTGCCTGTGTTTGGCCTAATGAATCAGTTTCCTCTGCTAATACACAAGCCTCCAATGATTCTAGAGCAGTGCCAGCCTCCCTTATGGACATTAATAATTTCAAATCCTCCACCATTTATTTCAGTTTGGCCAGGTGCCTTTCAAACTCGTCCACCATGACTTGATGCTGTGTTGTGGAATCCTGCCAAATATGCCAGAAATGTAACATCAGATTTGAAAACAGAAGAAGATCCAAAATAATGAAGTAGGGATTCCACTTGCAATAGGTAATTACAAAAGGAAATTAAGGTTAAAGGTGTTTACCTGGCATCAAGCCTGTGGTTTATATTGCGTTAAGGAATCCTTTGTCTGGCTGCTCCTTCTTCCAATGAGGTGCCTGTTTTCAAAGGCACACTTTCTGCAGACAGTCCATTCGAATGCTCTAACTGCCCTCCCTTACTGTCACCATCTCCTGATGGAAGTCTTGGCTCAACTGCTCAAGCTTCCATGCTCGTCACCATTTCTCATTGCCATCTGTTGTTGCAGGTTCCATTACACAAAGTACATCACCTGAAGTCAAGGTAATACCACAAGAGTAGCCAAAACATTCCTTAACAAGAGGGATAATTCAAAGGAAATATTGGTATGTTTTCATTAATTTAGGCTCAGACAGCAAATATGGAGTGAAAATATATTAGCACAGGCAGCTCATGCTGAAGCTAAGACTGAAGAAAGTCCAGAGTGTTATTATAAGAAACAGAGTTCTGATGAAGAAGAGGAGTCACCCTCACAGGCCTATGATTGATGTTTGTTCATTACATAGTGGTACTGTCTAAATATCGTAAGGAAATACTGCGAGCAGCACATGCAATTCCTACCACAGGACATGTAAGAATAAGAAACTAAACATTCACAAAATTGCATTTAACCTGACTAAGACTTCGTAACAGTGTAGTGCAGTGCTGTAAAACAATGTCATATGTGTCAGGTATTAAGAAAACCTCAACACAAAGTTAAATCAGTATCCTTAATACCCATAAAAACTGAAAAAACTGTAGATGCTGTAGATCCGGAACAAAAACAGAGGTTGCTGGAAAAACTCAGCAGGTCTGGCAGCATCTGTGAAGACATATCACACATAATATTTTGGGTCCAGTGAGTTTTTCCAGCAACTTCTGTTTTTGTCCCTTAAAACCAATAGCAGTTTCTGAAGAACCATTCAGTCAAGTGTTAGTTGATTGCACAGGGCTATTAGTCAAAACGAAAGCAGAACATCAGTATATCTTTACATTTTTGGATATGACAATCCAATTTCCAGAGGCTATTGCTTTGAGGACAACAGGACATGGGAACACCACCACCAGCAAGATCCCCTCTAGGCCATTCACTATCCTGACTTGGAAATATACCAACATTCCTTCAGTGTCGCTGGGTCAAAATCCTGGAAATCCCTCCCCAATGGCATTGTGGGTCAACTCACGGCAGATGGGCTGCAGCAGTTCAAGAAGGCAACTCATCACCACCTTCTCAAGGGCAATAAGGGGTAAGCAAAAAATACTGCCCCAGTCAGTAATGCCTATGTCCCACAAATGATTTTTTTTTTTTAAATTACAATCCTTCTTGAACAAATCTGTAATACAAAATTCAGTAATGATCTCTGGAAGGAAATTTCCCTGAGTGCAAACTACTGTTCAATATCCTACGCAGATTCAATTTTTCCATTAGGTTTAAATTTTGATTGCAATGTTCAGGAAGTAATCATTTTGCTCAATGTTCAGGAGAACATGGGAATCAAGATAAATTTGTGCAATAAAATGAATATTATAGAACATCCATAACACTTTCCACAGTAGCACCATGTCTGGCATAAAACAGGGAAGTTGGCTCAACCATGGCTAACAAGGGAAATCAAGAACAGTATTAAAACCAAAGAGGAGGCATATAAATTGGTCAGAAAAAGCAACAAACTCGAGGACTGGGAGAAATTTAAAATTCAGCAGAGGAGGACAAAGTGTTTAATTTGGAAAGGAAAAATAGAGTATGAAAGTAAGCTTGCTGAAAACATAAAAACTGACTGCAAAAGCTTCTATAGATATGTGAAGAAAAAAAGACTGGTGAAGAAAAATGTAGGTACCTTGCAGTTAGAATCATGTAAATTCATACTGGACTACAAACAGATGGCAGACCAGTTGAACAAATACTTTGGATCTGTCTTCACTAAGGAAGACACAAATAATCCTCATGAAATGCCACGGGACAGAGGGTCAAGCATGAAGGAGAACTGAAGGAAATCCTTATTGGTCAGGAATTGGTATTGGGGAAATCGATGGGATTAAAACCCGATAAGTCCACAGGGCCTGCTGCTTTGCATCCCAAAGTACTCAGGGAAGCAGCGCTAAAAATAGTGAATGCATTGGTGATCATTTTCCAGCATTCTGCAGATTTGAATGCAAAATCTCTAAATTTGCAGATGACACTAACCTGGGTGGCAATGTGTGCTGTGAGGAGCAAGCTAAGAGGCTTCAGGGTGACTTGGACAGACTGGCTAAGTGGGCAAATACTTGGCAAATGCAATATAGTATGGATAAATGTGAGGTTATTTACTTTGGTCGCAAAAACAGGAAGGCAGATTATTATCTGAATAGTGGCAGTTTAGGAAAAGATGAGGTGCAACGGGACCTGGGTGTCTTGGTGGAACAGTCGCTGAAAGTTGGCATGCAGGTGGAGCAGGCTGTGAGGAAAGCTAACGGCATGCTCCCCTTCATAGCAAGGGGATTTGAGTGTTGGAGTAAGAATGTCTTGCTGCAGTTATACAGGGCCTTGGTGAGGTCACAGCTTGAATATTGTATGCAATTTTGGTCTCCTAGTCTGAGGAAGGTCATTCTTGCTACTGAGGGAGTCCAGCGAAGGTTCACCAGACTGATATGGCAGGACTGACATATGAGGAAAGACTGGGTCGACTGAACTTGCGCTCACTGGAATTTAGAAGAATGAGGGGGAATCTCATAGAAACATATAAAATCCTGATGGGGCTGGATAGGCTAGATGCAGGAAGAGTGTTCCTATGTTGGAGAAGTCCAGACCAAGGGGTCATAGTCTAAGAATAAGGGATAAGCCATTCTGGACTGAGGTAAGGAAAACTTTTTGGACTCAGAGAGTTGGGAACCTGTGGAATTCTCTTCCACAGGATGCTGTTGGTGCCAGTTCATTAGATATACTGAAGATGGAGCTGGACATGGTCCTTGTGGCTAAAGGAATCAAGGGGTATGGAGAGAGGGATGGAATGGGATACTGAGATTGCATGATTAGCCATGATCGTATCGAATGGTAGGGCAGGCTTGAAGGGCCAAATGACCTACTCCTGCATCGATTTTCTATGTTTCTATGTCTATATTGCACATTGTACTGTGGTAATGGCAGCATTTGTATCATTAAAGGAATGTAAACTGACTGTAGAACTTCCACCAACAAATTTTCCTTTAGAATGCAGTATAGATCTGTTAGATTTTGAGGTTGGTTGGCTCACCGAGCTGGTTTGTTGTTCCACAGATGTTTCGTTACCGTGCTTGGTAACATCCTCAGTGCAGCTGTCTGCAGAACAACAAACCATCTTGGCGAGCCAACCAACGTCAACACTCACAACCCGAGCCACTGATCTACTCCAAAACCTTAGATCTGTTCAATTATAGTCACAACGTATAAACATTTCTTAGTGTTTCATGTAGGCTTGGGTGTGAAGAAATTCCCCAATCGTTCTGATAAAGTGGAATAAGAGCTTACATTCAGATAGAGAAAGTTGGTAAGTATTGAATTAGTGGTGCAGGAAACTACTGTTCAATCGGAATCATCTTACTTGGATCTAGATCCTGAAGCAAATGAGGTTCAAATTACTCACACTGATTGCTGTACTGTTATTCAGTTTGATCAACAACATGATTTCACAGATTTAGATAAAGATCATAAATTTTAAATGCTGTTGCTTCAGACACAATGGGCATTCACAGCTCAGAACACCAGTTAGAGAGTGGGACTTCAAAAACAGATTTTGAAACTGATGTGACTATTCAAAACAATAAATGTTCCAGTGAAGTATAGTTGCTTAACAAGTATATAGATCAGCTATTAGGTTCAGTGGGCATTAGAGAAGCAACTTTGCCAACACAAGCAATTGTATTTGAAAGTAGGGAAACAAACTTGGAGGCAGATGTGTGGGAACATGTTTCTAGATCAAATGTTGAGGATGACTTTATTGAAACATGAATACTAGAGAATGTTCATTTGTGTTAGAATCACAAGAATAATCCAATAACTCTAATTTAAAAGCACTGACTTTGGAGCCAGATTAACTCAATATATTTTTTACACATTGATGCAAAGAATTGTCGTGGCAAAATAAACCTAATTTTCTCTGTTTCAACTAAAGATTTGGATTGAGTGATTTTATCTTATATTAATATCACTTTCATTTGGAGTAAGAGACTGGCATAACATAATTTCCTATTTTTGAGACAAAACGTTTTGCTGGAAAATTTAAAACTTGAGTTGTTCAGATGGAGTTTATTGGTTTGACCATTTGATGTAAAGATTGTTCACGTGGCTGGAAAGATGGTGTGACAGCAGATACATTGTCTATAATGTAAAAATACTAAAGTAAGTTAACATTTCATTGAATAAGTTAAGAATTTAATAGGAAGGTGATTTTTTTAAATGAATAAGGTATGTATAAGGGTTGAATGGTTATGAATATATGTAAGTCTAACATTTTGCAGTTTCTGTGTCATATACCTCATGATTAAATGCATTTTTAAATAAGGTGTGGAGCTGAGTGAACACAGCAGGCTAGGCAGCATC
>NW_025971134.1:10360-11067 GCF_021869965.1 Rhincodon typus | reverse complement strand
ATATCTAAGGTCTGATGACTATTGGTGTTCAGGGTCATGGAGATGGGTTGGGGAATAGGCATTAAAACTGTTCAGTCAGCCATGATTGTGTTGATTGGCAGGGTGGGCTCAATGGGCTGATTGGCCTACTCCTGTTCCAATGTTCCAAGTGATAATGAAGAGGAACTTGCTGCCTATGAAGTAGAGGAATTGGAAACATGCCTGATTTGTAAAGGAAATTGGATTGACACTTGAGGAAAAAACAACTTGCAGAATGAAGAGAAAGTGGGTGGGGGGATGGGACTGACTGGATTGCTGTGCATAGGGCTGGCCTGGATTCCATAGGCTGAGTGGCCTTCCTCTGTTCTATAATGACTCTGTAACTTGAATCACAATCTTGTTCCCACTCACACGCCCACCTTGCAAAACAAAATGAGCAAATGACTGTAAAAGCTATTTCTGTAAAAGGTCCTGACTCAGTCTTGATCCTGCAACTTATGCTGGAAAGGCCTGGTGTGTGGAGAGATTACACAGTGGCTGAGGTGGGGTATTGGAGGGAAGAGTGTACATGGGGCTGTGGGAGGAGGCTTAAATGGGTGGGGAGAGTCAGTGATTGGGGGGGAGAGTGTGGGGGCTGTGAGAGGGGGATTAAATGAGTGGGTAGAGTCAGTGATGGGGGGGAGAGTGTATATTGGGCTGTGGGAGGGATATTAAATAGGTGGGTAGAG
>NW_025971134.1:10078-10350 GCF_021869965.1 Rhincodon typus | reverse complement strand
TATATTGGGCTGTGGGAGGGATATTAAATAGGTGGGTAGAGTCAGTGTTGGGGGAAGAGTGTATATTGGGCTGTGGGAGGGGGTTTAAATGGGTGGGTAGAGTCAGTGATCGGGGGAGAGTGTACATGGGGCTGTGGGAGGGGGTTTAAATGGGTGGGTAGAGTCAGTGATGGTGGGTGGAGAGTGTACTTGGGCTGTGGGAGGGGGTTTAACTGGGTGGGTAGAGTCAGTGATGGTGGGTGGAGAGTGTACATGGGCTGTGGGAGGGGGTT
>NW_025971134.1:5105-10068 GCF_021869965.1 Rhincodon typus | reverse complement strand
TGGAGAGTGTACATGGGCTGTGGGAGGGGGTTTAAATGGGTGGGTAGAGTCAGTAATGGGGACGTGGAGAGTGTACATGAGGCTGTGGGAGAGAAATTAATGGATGGACTTAGCTCATTTCAAGGTGTCCCCATGTTTTTTTATAAAGGCTTTGTACCTAACTGCTGAGACAAATTATTTTGGCACGTATAATCCTGAAATGTAGCAGGGTCCTATGACTGTGCCACCGTCTGTTGTCACAAATCTGTGTTGACTCAAGTCTAGCCTTTCCTGCTGCTCCTTGCATTGTAAGGTTGTTATTTGTATGGCACCTTTCTGGCAGCATCGAAAGAGAGAGCACCATTGAACTGTTCCCACCCCCACTGTCATCTAATTGTCTAATTGTTGATAGTCCATTTGAGGCTGAATCAATCTGGCTGGTGAACCTGCAACAGGAGCAACTACTTTCAGTTGTGGTGAGTTGGTGGGAGGAGCCGCTCAAACCCAAGCTCGAAGAGCCAATGAGCCACTAAAGCGAAGGCTTTAATAATCATGAGAGAGAGCTGAAAATATGCTGAGGCCTTAACGTCGATGGTTCATACAACGCTGGATCCAAAGGTCGAGATGTTACCTGGGAGAGTGTCAAGGTCAAAGGTTTGTTCTGGATTGTCTACGTTACTTTAACAACCAGGGAACACACAACTGGCATTAAACGGGAAGGTAGTGCCCATGAGAGGTTACAATTTTCAGATCTAGGTTGCTGATACTCTGTCTGCTTCCCTGATTCCCTGTCATGTGGGAGATATCTTGTGAGAATCATGCAGGTTGGTGTCAAACAGCTATTTAGCTGTGGAAGGCAGGATAGACCAAAGATCCGCAGGCAGCACCTTCCAAACCCACGACCACTTCCATCCAGAAGGACAAGGGCAGCAGATACATGGGAACACCACCCCCTGCAAGTTCCCCTCCGAGCCACTCCCCATCCTGACTTGGAAATGTATCGCCGTTCCTTCAGTGTCGTTGGGTCAGAATCCTGCAAATCCGTCGCTAAGAGAACCCACAGCACATGGACTGCAGTGGTTCAAGAAGGCAGCTCACCCCCACCTTCTCAAGGTGGGCAACTAGGGACGGGGCAATAAATGCTGGGCCCAGCCAGTGACTCCCACATCCCACAAATGAATCATTAAAACAGGAAACAGCCGAGACTAATCCATCAATATTGAACGCCCTCACACAGGGTTACAATGGTCAGGCGACCTGGGGACAAGCCCAGAGGTATGTTATAACATTTCTGAACGCGCTGATTAGAATGTACCTGCCCATCTGGGACTTGTTACCTGCAGTTGCAAGCTGGGTAGGGGCAGCCTCATGACCTCTCCATCGCTGGCAAACAAAAAGGAAAGTCTTTGCATTTCTAGAGCACCGTTCACATCCTCCCGGCAGCCCCGAAAGCGTATCATAGTCAGTGAAACGTGGTCATCATTGTCATTGGGGAAAACGCAGCAGCAGGCTGGGATGCAGCAAGATCCCACAGATGGCAATCCGAGAATGACCCAAATCGATGTGTTTTCATTGCTGCTTGTGAGATGAATGTTGGCCAGTGCGCTGAGGGGAATTCCCTGCCCTTTTAGACCGCACTGATTGACCAGGTAGGGCCTGGGTTTTGCATCTCAAATGCCAAGCGATGCTGTCAGTAGTGCACCTCCCCCTCGGTACCACAGTGTTCTGTCGGGCTGGGTTATGGTGCTGGTGTAGACGCAGGGAGCTACCCGCTGTCTCAGTGGCCCTGAGGGGAGGGTTCAGTGTTGAGGCTGGTGAGGGGCAATGCTGAGAACGTGAGCTGTGACATACCAGTGATTCACAGGGTTTAGAACAGAGTGCCGTGTCTGAAAGCTGGGAGCTGTGGCCCTAACATTGACAAAGAGGGTTTCCTATATGGAGGACCTGCTATGGTTCTGATTGGATCACCGTGGATCTGGAAATATGGTCTGTCAATTACAGACCTCTTTCAGCTTCCAGCTGTGACCAGTGTTCCTGCAAATCCCCGACGAAAGAATAGGGCCTGTCTGTGTAACGGTTGTAAATGGGCAGAGTTTTCAATAAATAAATCTGCTCCATTCTTTACACACACTCCCAGGACAGGAACAGCACACAGTTAGATACAGCGTAATGCTCTGTTTACAGTTTTAAACTGATAATAAAGCTTTCTGTACACTATCCCCATCAAAAACTGTCAGGACAGAGACAGCACAGGGTTTGGTACAGAGTAAAGCTTCTCTACTCTCTTAAACTCTAAGGTTTCTTAACACTGGCCCCTTCAAACGTTCCCAGGGTAGGTACAGCACAGGGTTCAATACAGTGCGGCACTCCCACAGCACTGACCCTCCGACAGTGCGGCGCTCCCTCAGCGTTGACCCTCCGACAGTGCGGCACTCCCTCAGCGCTGATCCTCCGACAGTGCCCGCTCCCTCAGCACTGACCCTACGACAGTGTGGTGCTCCCTCAGCACTGACGCTCTGACAGTGCCCACTCCCTCAGCGCTGACCCTCTGACAGTGCCTGCTCCCTCAGCACTGACCCTCCGACGGTGCCCGTTCCTCAGCACTGACCCTCCGACAGTGCGGCGCTCCCTCAGCACTGACCCCCCGACAGTGCCCGCTCCCTCAGCACTGACCCTCCGACAGTGCGGCGCTCCCTCAGCACTGACCCTCCGACAGTGCGGCGCTCCCTCAGCACTGACCCTCCGACTGTGCGGCGCTCCCTCAGCACTGACCCTCCGACAGTGCGGTGCTCCCTCAGCACTGACCCTCCGACAGTGCCCGCTCCCTCAGCACTGACCCTCTGACAGTGCGGCGCTCCCTCAGCACTGACCCTGCGACAGTGCTGCACTCCCTCAGTACTGACCCTTGGATGGACATGGAAATGTTTGGTAATTGCAGTGAAAATGTGGGGACGTGGAGTGGCAATATTGCCACTGTGGCTTAATGAGAGAGGGGTCGGCGGGGGGAAACAGACATGATTATCAGGCATTGGGTAACAGTGAACTTGGATTAGAATTTGGACGTGTTGCTTTGGAAGACAGAGACACTTAGGCAGTTCAGTACCAAGAAACTTCAGATTGGCAGTTTATGAATTTATCAGGGATTTCGGAGATTTGTGTTCCTCCAGTTCCAACCCCTTGACCATCCCCTGTTTCCCATCGCTCCACCATTGACCGCTGTGCCTTCAGCTACCTGGGCCCCGAGCTCTGGAACTCCCTCCCTAAGCTGTCTCTCTCTGTCTATCTGTGTCTCTCTCTATCTCTCTCTCCCTCCCACTCTCTCTCTCTCTCTCTCTGTTCCCCTCTAACCCCTTCAAAATGCCCCTTAAAACCGACTACCCCGACTGAGATTTTTCGGCCGTCCTGTCCCCCATATTTCCACACAAGTCCGGGAAGTGCGCTGTTCGATGGCCACTCCCATGAGGTTCCTTGGGATGTTACTGCCTTGCTAAAAAAAAGGTGCTATCTAAATGCAAGTAGGTATTGTAATTGCAGCCCTGTGACGTCGAAGGGAACCCATCGATGCAGATGCAGGTCCTGAATGACTGTGCGCTCCATTTTCTGAATTTCCCAGTCTCTCAGATAGCGACATGATGGGTTTTTTTTTGTCTTGCCTTCATGTCTTGAAAAGGCAAAGCACAGTGTACCCTTTCCTCACCGCCCACCCCATGCCAAGTGAAGATTCTTACTTTTTTTTTTCATGTTTATTACTCATCTACAGTGTTGGTCTCTTAGCAACTAAGCCATTTGGAGCCCACTCATTACCATAGCAACAAGTTGCCACAACTACCAAACAGGCAGCACGGTCAAAAATGTCTGCTTAATGGTGCCGGTGCAAAAAATAAAATCAAAATCCTTGATGTTAACTCTTAAAATCTAGTTCGGGTTATATTTCCTCTGTTTGGAGGGAGACCCCCTTGTCCATCCTTTCTCACCCCCTCGGTTTGGCTAAACCTACTCACGGCGGCCATCCCAACTCCCACCCACGTTTTCCCAAGTCCGCACTTCAAAATGATACCTCAGTGATGCGTCCAAGTTGATTCAAGGGCTCAAGGCCCGAGCACCCATCTCCAGCCAGCTCTGGCTCAGATTCAAGTCATGCTTTTGAATGCAATGCAACTTTTCCCTTTCTTGAGTGAGAGAGCGGGAGGGAGGGGCTGCACCAAAGCCGGAGGAGAGTCGTGGTGCAGGGAGGGAATAGACAGCAGTGACCATCTTAAGCAGGTAATGGGCCAAGAGCTGGGAAATGGGATTGGATTGGTTGGTTGGTTGTTTTTTTGACCAGCACAGACTCGATGGGCTGAAGGTCCTTTTCTCTGTTGCGTAGACCTCTCCGCTCAATGACATGCTTCAGTGGTTGTGGGGTCCAATATTGTGATGGCTTCACCCCACGTGGGAGACTTTTTTCATTTAATTTACGTCCTTCAGTTCCGTCACGAGAAGGCCTGCATTTCTGCAGCACCATGTGTGACTTCAGGGAACCTGAAACTGCTCTGCAGGAAGCACTGAAGTCTGTCCACTGCAGTGACACTGGCAGACAGCCAGTATGAGTTCAGCAAGATCCCACAAATGGCAATGTTATCATGTCTAAGCAATCTGTTTTTATTGATGTCGATTTGAGAGATAAATGTTGGCCTGGATTCCAGGCAGGGACCCCAAATGTTCTTTTAAATAATAACCGTGGGATGATCCATGTTGATGGCCTCTCCGACAGTGCCCACTCCCTCAGCACTGACCCTCCAACAGTGCGGTACTCCCTCAGCCCTGACCCTCCGATAGTGCCCGCTCCCTCAGCACTAAACCTCCGATAGTGCCCCCTCCCTCAGTACTGACCCTCCGACATGCGGCGCTCCCTCAGCACTGACCCTCCGACAGTGCGGCGCTCCCCCAGCGCAGACCCTCTGACAGTGCCCGCTCTCTCAGCGCTGACCCTCCGACAGTGCCC
>NW_025971134.1:4917-5005 GCF_021869965.1 Rhincodon typus | reverse complement strand
GACAGTGCGGCGCTCCCTCAGCGCTGACCCTCCGACAGTGCGGCGCTCCCTCAGCGCTGACCCTCCGACAGTGCGGCGCTCCCTCAGC
>NW_025971134.1:0-4817 GCF_021869965.1 Rhincodon typus | reverse complement strand
CAACTTCTGTTTTTGGCTCATATTCTAAGAGGGCCACCTGGCTGACCTCGGTCCAATCACTATAATTTGGCAGCCTGTGTGGAGAGAGAGAGAAACAGAGTTAATGTTTTGAGTATGGTATAACTCTTCTTCAGAGTTTTTCCAGCATTCCCTGTGTTTGTTGCATATTTAAAGGAGCCTGACTCTGGAGTGAGTGACCTCATCACTTGCCATCCGATCACACCAGTGTGGCTCAGGCAGTAAATGACTGAGTGGATCCTCCAAGCTCCGTTTGTTTTCCTAGATAACAAGGTGTAGAGCTGGATGAACAAAGCAGGCCAGGCAGCATCAGAGGAGCAGGAAAGCTGACGTTTCGGGTCGGGACCCTTCCTCGGAAATCTGTTTTGTTTTCATTTGTTTTCCTGCCTTCCAGCCCTGTTTCATTTCTGTGGCAGCAGCCTGATTTACACTGAGCACGTTGGGGCGAAAGATTAGAATCGCTCTCTGTATGTGAAAAAGCTATGGGGATTAATGTATTACACCGAGTTGCCATCTGACCCAATAACTCGTATTTATACTCCGCATGCACATCCCTCTTCATTCCTCTCACCTTGTGAGCACCTCCCCCTCCCCGAGTCCTTTCTCCCGCAGGTTCACCTCGTTTCCATGAAATGCACCTACTGTATTCACTTCATCTGCTCCATTTGGCAGCGACATCCTCACCTCAGCACCAACCTGTGAGAAGGAAACTGCTTCATGGATTATATAAATGTCTGCCTTAAATTTAAGGTCCTTAATTCATGGCTGTCCCTCAATGGAAACATCTTCTCAACCTCAACATCATTTTAAATTCCCTGTTAAACCAGACAGCTTGCCTATAGCAGTTCTGAGGAAGGGTCACCGGACCTGAAATGTTAACTCTGATTTTTTCTTCACAGATGCTGCCAGACCTGCTGAGCTTTTCCAGCAACTTCTGGCTTTGTTCCTGATTTACAGCATCCGCAGTTCTTTCGGTTTTTATTGCCGATAGCAAAGACTTGCTGCCACAATTACTTCCTGAAACGCCTTCATCATCACACTTGCTCCGTAACAATAGTCTTGTTAGTAAACAGCCTTTTTAAACAATTATTCCTTCCTGGGCTGTGGGCCTTGCTAGAAAGGCCAGCATTTGTTGCTCACCCCTAATTGCTCTTGTATTGAATGGTTTCCTGGGCTACTTCCGAGGGCATTTGAGAGGCAAATCCCATTGCTGTGGGTCTGGAGGCCAGACCAGGTAAAGATGGCAGATTTCGCTCCCTGAAGGACAGTAGTGAACCAGATGGGTGTTTCAATCATTTCATGGCCACCATCACTAAGACTACCTTTATATTTCTAGATTTATTAGTTGTATTTAAATTCCACCCGTCGCAGAGTTTTGCCCTTGGCCTCTAGAGGAGGCAATGGCCTAGTGGTATTATCTCTGGACTATTAATCCAGAGACCCAGATAACATTCTGGGGACCCAGGTTCGAATCCTGCCGCGGCAGATGGTAGAATTTGAATTCAATAAAAAATATCTGGAATTAAGAATCTAATGATGACCATGAATCCACTGTCCATTGTCAGAAAGACCCATCTGGTTCACTAATGTCCTTTAGGGAACGAAACTGCCATCCTTACCTGGTCTGGCGCTACATGTGACTCCAGACTCACAGCAATGTGGTGAACTCTCAACTGTCCTCTGGGTAATTAGGGATGGGCAATAAATGCTGCCTGGCCAGCAAGGCCCTCATCCTGTGAATGAAAAAGAAAAAAAAAGTAATACTGCAGAGACATTCTCAATACACCATCATCTCCCCTATCCTTCCACTAGCTGTCAGTGTTACAAACAGCAAAGTCAAGGGACATGGTGGGAATCTAAGAAAATTGTTCCCAATGGGGACAATCAGGAGAGTGCATTGAAGAAGCCAGGCCCTGCATGAAGATCACATTTCTGCCAGCCCTGGCAACCCCAGGATCTGGTTTGGACACTCCAGGCTGAGCCTTGTGTATCTCAACAGGAGTCGGAGAGACTGGACACTTACAGCTGTAACTTGGAGCAAGCCCTGAGCCTATGGGAAGATGTAAGTGAGGGTCGCTCACGGATGGAAGAGGGTGTGAAAGGCAGGTCAGAGGCTCGGAGGATGAATACGAGTGCACAGGAGCTCGCAATGCCGGAGGTAAGAAACAATACCTTCCACTGCCAACCCATGGGAAGTGGGTGTTAAATAAATCAGCCATCAGCAAACAGTAAAAAAAGCAAACTCACTGTTTCCTGATGATGAGGTTCCAATTGGAGATAGCTCACAGCAAAATGTTACTGACAGCAAAAGGTTAAAGAGCAAGGTTTTGTAATGTTGTTTGAAGATTAAATATCAGCCAGAACAGAGGGGCCACCTCCACCGCTGGAGCATTATAGAGCTATAGAGTCATAGAGTTATAGAGCAATTGGATCTTTTTGCCTTCAGTTCAGAGAACAATTAGTGTCCCACCTGAAATTCAGAAATAATACAGCACTCCCTCAGCACTGACCCTCCGACTGTGCGGTGCTCCCTCAGCACTGACCCTCCGACAGTGCGGCGCTCCCTCAGCACTGACCCTCCGACTGTGCGGCGCTCCCTCAGCACTGACCCTCCGACAGTGCGGCGCTCCCTCAGCACTGACCCTCCGACAGTGCCCACTTCCTCAGCACTGACCCTCCGACCCTTCTGATCCGCAACAGTATAAACACTGAATCTGTGACGGGGCTCTGATCTCTCAGAACATGGTCTGTGAGAGGGCAGTTGTCCTTGTGCTGACCCTTCGTTTGTGCATTTTTTCCCTTGGTATTGACCCTCCAATAGCACGGTGTTCCCTCAGCATCTGTGAGGGTATCAGCCTGGATTTAGTGATTGTGTTTTTGGACTGAGTTCTTAACCCCACAGTTTTTGCTAAAACTATACAAGACACGAGTTCAGGTGATGGCTGGAATCCTGTGAACAGCTGTGGGCCTGTTCTCTACATTAACACATACTGTCATAGGTGCAGCCCCACAATGTTCACTCAGCTGACCCCAGGTATGAAGTCAATGACTTATGAGGAAAGGTTGAATAAATTTGACCTCTGCTTTTTCCACTGGCAAAGTAAGAGGTAATTTATTGAAACATACAAGATGCTTTGGGGACTTGACAGGGTTGACATGATGACGGTATTTCCCCTTGTGGGATAATCTAGGGCCAAAGGGAATGATCTTATTTACAACAGAGATAGGCAGGACATAATTTTACTCAGACAAGAGTGAAGCTGTGGAGTTCTTTACCACCCGGGGCTGTTGAGGCTGAGTCATTAAGTATATTCAAGGCTGAGACAGATTTTATCATTAAGCGAATCAAGGGTTATGGATAAAAGGCAGGAAAGTGGAATTGAGGATTATCAGATCAACCCTGGTCTCATTGAATGCCCGAGCAGTCTTAATGGGCTGAATGGCCTACTGTTGCTCCTACATGTTGTGGTCGAAGATGAAGGTGCTGTTCAGTCTGTTGGAGCAGGAGGTGTATAGAACACAAGCTGGAGTTTACCACACCCTGTTTGTTCACAAATCCTGCCCACTGGGAGTGCCTCGAAAACCACAGAAGGACGTTTTGGTAGACTCCTCCCTCTGGTTTACTCCTGGAGGACACGGTGTGTCGTGTGATTTCATATTTGTGCCCTTGAAGGGTTAAGGCAGTCAGGTGGGAGCTGGAATCTGCTGCAGGCAAAATAAATCAAGATCAAACGGAATTCTGTGAGGGGGTTTTACTTGTCTGAGCAAAAACTACGGAAACGGGTTACAGATCAGCAGAGCAGTGAGGAGACCGGGAATAAACCCCATAGAGCCTGGGATTGCAACAAGTGACAGCTACTGCTTACTGAATCAGTGCAGACCAATCTACCAGGTAAGGACATTTTAATTGTTGCTTCTCTGTATCCCTGAGATCGCTTAAAAAGTCAGAGACCAAAGGGGAGAAAACTTAAACTTCTCAAACCAGTCTTGCTGGTTTAGGAAGAGACAGCTCCACACGTTAAAATGATTTATCACAGCCCTGCTACAGTTTAACTCTATCAAACGCTTGTTTTACAATCTGTGTGTCATGATATTCTAGCTTCCGAGAGCTCTGATCGAAATGAGAAGTTGTCACTGATCAACAGGCAACATAAGTTAAACACAACATGACTCAAATCAACAGCAGATAACATACAGAGTAAAGCTGCCCCTACCCTGTCTCCATCAATCACTCCCAGGATGGGGTCAGCACGGGGTCAGATACAGAGTGAATGTCCTCAGTTTTTGCTTTGCACGAGAGAAAGTTCATGCGTTTGCAATAAAACAATATCAAAATGCTGCAGATTATTTTTTAAATTCATGGAATGGGGGTGTCGCTGGTTAGGCAGCCATTTATTTCCCCTCCCTTATCGTCACGGAGATGTTAAGTATAAAAGATTTAATTATTAATATGTGAAATACAGTCCGTGTTAACCGTTTGGAACAGGGAAGCCGAGCTCTGATAAAATGTCATTGATCTGAAACATTAAGTCTGTTTCCCTCCACAGACATGGCCAGACCTGCTGAAAGTTTGTAGGAACTTTTGTTTTTATTTCAGGTTTGCAGTCTGATTTCCCTCTGACCTTTTTGGAGCCCACACTCATTTTCCATCAAGCTTGCTCTGGGCTGTTGGAGACTTATTTTGCTGTTTTTATGAATTGAGACTTGGGCCAACTTTCATTCATTCTGTCCATGAACGGGTTGATGCTTGTCTCGCTGCAGGATGAGATTCTGTCCCAGGAGAAGGAGATGCGGAGTTT
>NW_025971133.1:10460-11070 GCF_021869965.1 Rhincodon typus | reverse complement strand
TTTCTCATCTTCTTGTTGTAACTCTATTAGCCTTTCAGAAATAAACACCTCTGCTAGATCCTCTAACTGCTTAGGTTTTCCCTTTATAAATCTAAAAGAACAGCGGATGCTGTAAATCGGGAACAAAAACTGAAGTTGTTGGAAAAGCTCAGAAGGTCTGGCAGCATCTGTGAAGAAAAAAGTCAGAGATAACGTTTCAGGTCCGGTGACTGTTCTGAGGAAGGGTCACCAGACCCGAAACGTTATCTCTGATTTTTCTCTTCACAGATGCTGCCAGACCTGCTGAGCTTTTCCAGCAACTTCTGTTTTTGTTCTAGGTTTTTCTTTTACCATTTCGTCAAACAGGGTGCCAGCTAACTGGACCTCATCTCCTTTGTCTTTCTCTTTTGTTTTCCCCTCTTGCTTTAAACTGTGACTGTGGGATCTTGTCACTGCACAGTCTGGAAAAATCCCAGGGAAATTTCTTTTTAACCTTCAGGTCCCTGGTTTTCCTTCAGCTTCTCCACTACAATGGGCATCACTCCCACCTTTGGGATAGTAGAAACTGCCGATGCTGGGGTCTGAGATAACAAGGTGTGGAGCTGGAGGAACACAGCAGTCCAGGCAGCAT
>NW_025971133.1:7434-9960 GCF_021869965.1 Rhincodon typus | reverse complement strand
CGTGAGGACGAGGGGGATTCTTTTTTGGTTCTTATTGCGTGGACGGGGTGTGAGGGATGAGTTGCGGGAGATGTGGGAGACACGGTTGAGGGCGTTCTCGACCACTGAGGGGGGGAAGTTACGGTCCTTGAAAAACGAGGACAACTGAGATGTACGGGAGTGGAATGCCTCATCCTGGGAGCAGATGCGGCAGAGGCGAAGGAATTGGGAATAGGGGATAGCATTTTTGCAGGAAGGTGGGTGGGAGGAGGGGTATTCTCGGTAGCTGTGGGAGTCAGTGGGCTTGAAATGAATATCGGTTTCTAGGTGGTTGCCTGATATATATTGCACCCACTTTGCCTGGCATGCTCCTCATCAGCAGTCTGGCATCTTTACCAATTGAAGGGGTTCCAAACCTTTTTCTATATGCAAGGGCTTTTACACACAAAGGCAGCAACCATGCAGCTCTGTCTCTGGTATGAAGGCAGCAGCTTTACCTACTCATTGTATGTCTCCTCGTGCCATCATTACTTCATTCTGATTATCGAATTACTGGCTGCCTAAAGGGAAACAAGGGACTTGCCCTCAGCATTACTCTGGTGAGTAGCACAGTACTCTCATAGAACTGGCCTACCACGAAAGCCATGCCTGCCACTAGAAACACGATTGAACAACTAATTGGTGTGCTCCAGCAATATACCTGTTGCTTGGTATGTTCTTCAGAGACTTCCAGTACACCACTAAGTGCATAATCACACTTCCAGGTATCTGTTGCTACTTCATAGCATTATTCTAGTAGGAGACTACCACCTGGATGAGACCAACTGCAAAAAGATGCTTGAGGGTGGGAGTGAGGTTATGGAGATGCAAAGAAGGGGTGTTACAGCTTTGGGAGAAGGGATCCCCAGAGGACGTTGGGGAGACACCAAAGGAGGTGGGCACACCCACCTCCTGTATATCTTTAGCTCATGCTGGAAAACCTGGGGCACTGGTCACCTTCCTCTGCCTTTCCCAGATTCAGATATTATGTCAGCAGAGGCAGGATAATTTCTTTGTGTCCATTAATTGGCCAGTTAAGGATGCCAATGGGTCGAAGGGCAGGCAGGTTAACTGATGACCATAACCTGGGGGCAGGTCACAGACAGGCAGGAAGACAGTGCGCTGCCCACCCACTTTATTTCCTATATCTCCAAACCAAAACTGAACCTGTGAGAACTGTCAGAAAATGTTTCACAATGATGAATCATACTGTTACTTGGAGTCAGTCCGTGTTGGAAAACAATGGTCTCCATGTTGTTTGCAAAACTTTGACACAGTTGGAACTGATTCCTCTACACTCTGTGATATTCTGCTGGCAGGCCGCCCAGGGCTCGTAGCGTTTTCTACTACATAGCAGCTTTTTATTTATGTATTTATGGGAAGTGGGCATCACTGGTTTGCCCAGCATTTATTACCCATCCCTAAATACTCTTGAGAAACCTTGGTCCTAAATTCCTGCAACTTCTGCAACGACAGGAGTATACCATTTTGCCTTCTAGTGAGTTGACACTGCACTGCATTGTCACACTGACCAAATTCCTACATGCTTGATGTAGTATGCTTCACATGAAGACTTCTCCTCTAATCTAGCCTCAGACTCAAGCACCAGTATCTGAGCTGCTGTTTACAAGAGTTAAGCTCATGTCACAATACATCTTTAGAAACATTGACTTCCTCTTCCTCCACTGGCAGGGGGTTGTCTGTATTTTCACAGCTGTAGTGAAACAGAATGGCAAGGATTGGCTTTTGGCATCAGAAGAGCAGGAGAGAAGTGACTGCAAAAGGTAGTTAGAGTTTGTCATGCAGGGACAGACAGGAAAAAGAGGGTGAGGTAAGATGATGCTCTGCACTACTTGTTCTCCAGTGTTGCCCGTTACCACAGATGATCCATCTCACCTAGTCAAGCAGGGCTTTTTTTTTGTGGGGTTGAAGGCAGGCTTGGTCCCTTCTGGCTTTCTAACTCAAGAGATGGATAACTTTCTCCTGCCAGGAAGAGGCTAGCAACTGTCTTGTGAGATGTTCAGAGAATGTCTACAAGCCAAGAACACTTCTCCATCATACTTTAGTATTCTTACAGTGATTCGATCTGCATTGCCCTGTTTGTTCTCGGCTATCTGATGGCCTTTCAGCCTCGTGTTTCTTAAGGATTGTACAGAGATGATGATGGGTAGCATAATGTGGGATAAGCTCAAGAACACGCATATTCAGTCTCAGGGAAAATCCTGGGTGCTCAATGCCTTTCTGTGGTTGATGAATGCCACTCTATTTGTAGCTCACAATGGAGCAGGTTAGTGATCATGGCCTGTGAGAAACTGAGGGCTGCAAATGGAGTAACGAGTCAGGGGGATAAGTGGGAGGTGTGGTGATGTGTGGTTCAATGCTTGAGACAGCAAGAGAAATAGAAGGTTGAAGTAACGTGAGCAGCAAGATTGTAGATGCTGCAACCACAATGCAACTTAAGAGATTGTATCAGAGATAGTAGGAACTGCAGATGCTGCAGAATCTGAG
>NW_025971133.1:5404-6934 GCF_021869965.1 Rhincodon typus | reverse complement strand
AAAAATGAAGAAGGGTCCCAACCCGAAACATCAGCTTTCCTGCTCCTCTGATGCTGCCTGGCCTGCTGTGTTCCTCCAGTTCCACACTGTATTATCTGTCATCACAGGATGGGTCCCCAGAATATTACCTGGGTCTCTGGATTAACAGTCCAGCGATAATACCACTAGGCCATTGCCTCCTGATATTCAGTTTTGATAATCAAATTTGATCTCTGTTGATGCACAGCTCAAAGGAATTGTATTATCTGGTTCATAAAGGCTGGAATTCGAACTCTGAAACAAGAATTAAAGAAAGAAATGCGTGCAACATTAGGTAGATGAAGCTATGGAGCCTTGGAGGTTATTGTGTCATTCGAAAAAGTCACACAACTCAACTTTATTTCTGATGAAGGGTCGAGGCCCAAAACGTCAGTCTTCCTGCTCCTATGATGCTGCTTGGCCTGCTGTGTTCATCCAGCTCTACATCTTGTTATCTCAACTTTATTTCCCTACTTTTCCTGCATATTCCTCAATAACCCTTAAAAAATATATCTGCCATAGTCTTGAAAACTCGTTCTAGCATTTACAAAGTTTTGGAAGAATGTTCCAAATTTCTGTTACCCTATGTCTGAAAAAGCTTCCTGATTTCACACCTGAATGGCTCAGCTCCAACTTTAAGATTACAGTCACTTTTTAACTCATCTGTCCATGGGTACTCTCATCTCTACCTAAGCAAATCTATTCAATGTTTTGAACATCACAATCAGATCACCGTCAATCTTTTACAGATGGGGAGTACAATCCAAATCTAAGGATGTTGCCAGGGTTGGAGGGTTTGAGCTGTAGGGAAAGACTGAACAGGCCGGGGCTATTTTTCCTGGAGTGTCGGTGGCTGAGGGGTGACCTTATTGAGGTTTATAAAATCATGAGGGGAATGGATAGGGTGAATAGCCAAAGCCTTTTCCCCAGACTAGGGAGTCCAAAAATAGAGGGCAGAGATTTAAGATGAAGGGGGAAAGATTTAAAAGGGACCTAAAGGGCAAATCTTTCATACAGAGTTCTCGTTATGGAGTGAGCTGCTAGAGGAAGTGGTGGAGGCTGGTACAATTACAACATTTTAAAGGCATCTGGATGTGTATATAAATAGCAAGAGTTTAGAGGGATATAGGCCAAATGCTGGCAAATGGGACTAGATTATTTACGGACAGCTGGTTGGCATGGTCGAGTTGGACCAAAGGGTCTGTTTCCATGCTGTATAGCTTTATGACTCTACCTGACATGTAATTTAACACTTTTAGCCTTGGTATCATTCTGATGAATCTTAATTGCCCCTGCTTTCTGAACAACAGATCCTTTCTGAAGTGTAGTCCTTTGAAACACAGAACGCCAGCTAGATCTGATCAAAGCACCATAAAGTACAACTTAATCTCCCTGTGACAAAAGCCAACATTCTGGTAATTTTCCTGTCTGCTGTTACAAACAGTCCTAGGGAGGATCCCCAATTTCGGGTGCCAAACAGGATACCCTCAAATTGTAAAGCTCCTGGTTGAA
>NW_025971133.1:2457-4904 GCF_021869965.1 Rhincodon typus | reverse complement strand
TACATAGCTATTCATGTGTATCAATGAGAAAAAAAGCTTCTTAAAATCTCTTAATTATGTCCAAAGAGTAATTGATAAATCAGATCAAAGAAAGAATTGTATATACTACAATCTCATACAACTGTCAGTCAAAAGAAAAACTCAGTCCAATGTGACTGTGTAAACAGATCATGCTGACCTGAATCCCTTAAACATTCTTTGGAGGTCAGCCAAATATTCATCATAATACCATCTATGACTATACAAATGATCAGATTGAGCAGATTTTTCCAAATAGTGTCAATATGAATCCTTAGATGAGCTCCAGTATTGGTTAAGGATAATATGAGCAGAATGTGTCTACTCAGTTACAAAGGAGAGTTCTAGCTTTGTCTGATTGACATCTTCATTATCTTGCAAAACATGGTCCTTCTTTGAAGACAAAGACAGAAGTCACTGGCAAAACTCAGAACTGCTAATGAAGAGTCACCGGACTCAAAACATTAACTCTGCTTTCCATGTACAGATGCTGTCAGACCTGCTGAGTTTCTCCAGTAATTTCTGTTTTTGTTTCAGATTTCCAGCACCTGCAGTTCTTTGGTTTATCCTTCTTCGAAGAAATTTTTTCAATGCCTATGTATTTATTTATACAAGATTAAAGGATCTGAAGATAAAAGGCTTATTCAAAGAATGTTCAAGGCTTGCCTTATATTGACAGCTTTACGAGGAATTAAAAGGGGCAATATTTTTCAAAGGGAATTTTGAATGCCTTGTTTTTGATGCAGAACTCAAGGCAAGATTTCCCCCATTGTTCTTAACTTTTTATGGGTGCTATTGACCACATCTTATAACAAAACTGGCCAAACTCCATGAAATTAGTGATAGTAGGAACTGCAGATGCTGGAGAATCCGAGACAACAAGGTGCAGGGCTGGATGAACACAGCAGGCCAAGCAGCATCATAGGAGCAGAGAGGCTGACGTTTCGGGCCTACACCCTTCATCAGAAAAGGGGGAGGGGAAGGGGGTTTTGAAATAAATAGGGAGAGAGTGGGAGGCGGATAGAAGAGGGATAGAGGAGAGGATAGGTGGAGAGGAAACAAACAGGTCGAAGAGGCGGGGATGGGGCCAGGAAAGGTGAGTGTACGTAGGGAGTTAGGAAGGGGATAGGTCAGTCCAGGGAGGACGGACAGGTCAAGGGGGCGGGATGAGGTTGGTCGGTAGGAGATGGAGGTGCGGCTTGAGGTGGGAGGAGGGGATAGGTGGGAGGAAGAACAGGTTAGGGAGGCAGGGACGAGTTGGACTGGTTTTGGGATGCGGTGGGTGGAGGGGAGATTTTGAAACTTGTGAAATCCACATTGATACCATTGGGCTGCAGGGTTCCCAAGCGGAATATGAGTTGCTGTTCCTGCAACCTTCGGGTGGCATCGTTGTGGCACTGCAGGAGGCCCAGGATGGACATGTCGTCTGAGGAATGGGAGGGGGAGTTGAAATGGTTCGCGACTGGGAGGTGCAGTTGTTTGTTGCGAACCGAGCGTAGGTGTTCTGCAAAGCGGTCCCCGAGTCTCCGCTTGGTTTCCCGAGAAAACAGAGGCAGCTCTTAGTTGTTTGATGTTGTGTAGTGATGGTAACGAGGTCAACCAGGTTGACTTTATAGAATATGAGTTCCCTGATTGGGGCTGTTAACCTGGTCCAAACAGGGAGCCCTGGCTGACAGATATAAGAAGGGTTCTGAGGTTCTGTTCATTCTGAGAGCTTGCTCTAAGGAAGCCGGACCAGTGTCAAATACTACACACATGTAAAAAAAGGGTGACTTGGTGATGGGATACCGGCTTCTGTGGGGTTATTTTAGTAGCATGTTCTGTAAAAGGATTTGTGGCCAGATTATCATCATGGGAACAGATATTGGGAGTCCAGAATTTTCCCAACTCCATGATTCCATCCCCACACCATATAAGTCTACCTGGCCTATTTTTGTGTTGGTGAGGCAGGCATGTACTAGAAATGGTCTGCTACCTCCAGAGGTAGGCCTGAGGAAGTACCAGAGATGGGTGTATAGTGAACCTGCAGATTAGAAGGCTTGCCTATGGAACACTGACTTAGTTGTAATCATGGGTGTTAGGATCTTTAAGCCCTCAATGCTCATTTCCCATCAGTCCTCCCATCTAACCCACATGATTATAACTGAACTATGTCCCAATTAATTATGTTCCAATAAACTTGTCAGCTCCACCGTGCTCCTGCATGCCCTCTCATATTCCCATTCTCCCTCATTGCCACCTTGTGCCCCTCCACACTGTGGTCCTTCCATGCCCCTACGCATTCTCCATAACTGCTCTTAATCATTTACAGAACCAATGAGTTGTCAGAAAGACTGACACATCTTTTGAGATGCCCCTGAAACTGACAAAATAAGCAAGCATACTTTGAAAATAACTGTTTGTCTTATAACTTCTTAAAATTGTCAATC
>NW_025971133.1:0-2447 GCF_021869965.1 Rhincodon typus | reverse complement strand
TACATAGCTATTCATGTGTATCAATGAGAAAAAAAGCTTCTTAAAATCTCTTAATTATGTCCAAAGAGTAATTGATAAATCAGATCAAAGAAAGAATTGTATATACTACAATCTCATACAACTGTCAGTCAAAAGAAAAACTCAGTCCAATGTGACTGTGTAAACAGATCATGCTGACCTGAATCCCTTAAACATTCTTTGGAGGTCAGCCAAATATTCATCATAATACCATCTATGACTATACAAATGATCAGATTGAGCAGATTTTTCCAAATAGTGTCAATATGAATCCTTAGATGAGCTCCAGTATTGGTTAAGGATAATATGAGCAGAATGTGTCTACTCAGTTACAAAGGAGAGTTCTAGCTTTGTCTGATTGACATCTTCATTATCTTGCAAAACATGGTCCTTCTTTGAAGACAAAGACAGAAGTCACTGGCAAAACTCAGAACTGCTAATGAAGAGTCACCGGACTCAAAACATTAACTCTGCTTTCCATGTACAGATGCTGTCAGACCTGCTGAGTTTCTCCAGTAATTTCTGTTTTTGTTTCAGATTTCCAGCACCTGCAGTTCTTTGGTTTATCCTTCTTCGAAGAAATTTTTTCAATGCCTATGTATTTATTTATACAAGATTAAAGGATCTGAAGATAAAAGGCTTATTCAAAGAATGTTCAAGGCTTGCCTTATATTGACAGCTTTACGAGGAATTAAAAGGGGCAATATTTTTCAAAGGGAATTTTGAATGCCTTGTTTTTGATGCAGAACTCAAGGCAAGATTTCCCCCATTGTTCTTAACTTTTTATGGGTGCTATTGACCACATCTTATAACAAAACTGGCCAAACTCCATGAAATTAGTGATAGTAGGAACTGCAGATGCTGGAGAATCCGAGACAACAAGGTGCAGGGCTGGATGAACACAGCAGGCCAAGCAGCATCATAGGAGCAGAGAGGCTGACGTTTCGGGCCTACACCCTTCATCAGAAAAGGGGGAGGGGAAGGGGGTTTTGAAATAAATAGGGAGAGAGTGGGAGGCGGATAGAAGAGGGATAGAGGAGAGGATAGGTGGAGAGGAAACAAACAGGTCGAAGAGGCGGGGATGGGGCCAGGAAAGGTGAGTGTACGTAGGGAGTTAGGAAGGGGATAGGTCAGTCCAGGGAGGACGGACAGGTCAAGGGGGCGGGATGAGGTTGGTCGGTAGGAGATGGAGGTGCGGCTTGAGGTGGGAGGAGGGGATAGGTGGGAGGAAGAACAGGTTAGGGAGGCAGGGACGAGTTGGACTGGTTTTGGGATGCGGTGGGTGGAGGGGAGATTTTGAAACTTGTGAAATCCACATTGATACCATTGGGCTGCAGGGTTCCCAAGCGGAATATGAGTTGCTGTTCCTGCAACCTTCGGGTGGCATCGTTGTGGCACTGCAGGAGGCCCAGGATGGACATGTCGTCTGAGGAATGGGAGGGGGAGTTGAAATGGTTCGCGACTGGGAGGTGCAGTTGTTTGTTGCGAACCGAGCGTAGGTGTTCTGCAAAGCGGTCCCCGAGTCTCCGCTTGGTTTCCCGAGAAAACAGAGGCAGCTCTTAGTTGTTTGATGTTGTGTAGTGATGGTAACGAGGTCAACCAGGTTGACTTTATAGAATATGAGTTCCCTGATTGGGGCTGTTAACCTGGTCCAAACAGGGAGCCCTGGCTGACAGATATAAGAAGGGTTCTGAGGTTCTGTTCATTCTGAGAGCTTGCTCTAAGGAAGCCGGACCAGTGTCAAATACTACACACATGTAAAAAAAGGGTGACTTGGTGATGGGATACCGGCTTCTGTGGGGTTATTTTAGTAGCATGTTCTGTAAAAGGATTTGTGGCCAGATTATCATCATGGGAACAGATATTGGGAGTCCAGAATTTTCCCAACTCCATGATTCCATCCCCACACCATATAAGTCTACCTGGCCTATTTTTGTGTTGGTGAGGCAGGCATGTACTAGAAATGGTCTGCTACCTCCAGAGGTAGGCCTGAGGAAGTACCAGAGATGGGTGTATAGTGAACCTGCAGATTAGAAGGCTTGCCTATGGAACACTGACTTAGTTGTAATCATGGGTGTTAGGATCTTTAAGCCCTCAATGCTCATTTCCCATCAGTCCTCCCATCTAACCCACATGATTATAACTGAACTATGTCCCAATTAATTATGTTCCAATAAACTTGTCAGCTCCACCGTGCTCCTGCATGCCCTCTCATATTCCCATTCTCCCTCATTGCCACCTTGTGCCCCTCCACACTGTGGTCCTTCCATGCCCCTACGCATTCTCCATAACTGCTCTTAATCATTTACAGAACCAATGAGTTGTCAGAAAGACTGACACATCTTTTGAGATGCCCCTGAAACTGACAAAATAAGCAAGCATACTTTGAAAATAACTGTTTGTCTTATAACTTCTTAAAATTGTCAATC
>NW_025971132.1:0-11070 GCF_021869965.1 Rhincodon typus | reverse complement strand
TAGTTTGCGGAATGGGCAGCACCAATTGTACCGATTGTGAAGACCAACCAGTCAGTTCACTTTTGTGGGGATTTCAAACAAATGATAAATCGATGTTTGCAGCTGAATAAACTTGTACGCAAAACTGGAGGGGGTGGGTTGCTGTTCTTCATGGAGCTGAACATGAGCCTTGTGTACTTGCAATTGTGATTAGATGAGGATTACCAGAAATATGCTACAATTAATTCCCATAAGGCTTTGTACCAATGTACGAGGCTGCCATTTGGGGCATCGTCAGCCTGTGCCATTTTCCAGCGGACGATGGAAGATATTTTACAAGGTCTACCACAGGTTGCCATTTATCTGGATGATGTGCTAATGACCGGGAAGACTAATTAAGAGCATTTAGAGAACTTGGGACATAGTGCTTAAATGTTTCTCCAAGGTGGGGGCACGCCTTAGGAGGGAAAAATATGTGTAACCTACTTGGGCCACAGAGCCAACATGACTGGGTTACACTCGTTGGAACATAAAGTGAGGGCAATCAAATGTGCCCTGGCTCCCATGTCTGTACCGGAGCTTAGGTCTTTCCTTAGAATAGTGAGTTATTATAGAAAATTCATTTGTAACCTGGCCTCCATCCTAGCACCTTACATTTGCTATTGAGAAAGGGCCAGCCTTGGAAATAGTGCTGTAGCTAAGATATATCCTTTAGAGAAGTGAAGAAGTAGCAATTATCATCTGAGGCGTTGGCACACTCTGATCCCAGTGAGATTTGGTGCTGACATGCGATGCCTCCCTGTACAGTATCAGCGTAGCTTTGGCTCACAGGTGGCAGAGAGGAATGCCCGACAATCAGGGAGCCCTGGCTGATAGATATAAACAGGAGTGTCAGATGTTCTGCTCACTCTGAGAGCTGGCTCTGAGGAAGCCAGACCAGTGTCAGGTATTATGCGTTTGTCAATAAAGGGTGACTTGGTGATGGGATACTAGTTTCTGTGGAGTTATTTCCTTGGGCTGAGGTCTGTCAGAAATCTGAAGCTTCAGATTTAAGGTAATTGGGCAGAAGACAGTTGGAGGTTTCCTTTCAAACAGTGACTGAAAAGTTATCCAGATAAAATGCCTGAAAATATGGCAGCAGCAGATTCAATAAGTTTCAAACAAAGGAGTTGGATAAATACTCGAAGAGTGGGTGGAAGTAAGTTTAATTGGGTGGCTCTTTCAAAAAGCTGGACTGAGTGGCCTCCTGTTCTGTATCACTGTACAGTTCCAGAAGAGAGTTGAATTGAGGTACAACAGCTTACAGAACGTATTTGAAGCATCAACATATGGCATCACAAGGTTCAAAATCTGCATTTTTAAAATATTCATCCATAGGATTATGGGTCATTGGCCAGGCCAGCATTTACTACCCATTTCTAATTGCCAGGAAGGCAGTAACAAGTCAACTGCATTGCTGGGGTTGGATTAGATAAGGACAGAAGATTTCCTTTCTTAAAGAGAATTAGTGAATCAGATGGATTTTTAATGAAAATTAACAATGGCTTCAAGGTCATCATTAGTCATACAGCATTGAAACAGACCCTTCAGTACAACCAGTCCATGCCGAATATAATTCCAAACTAAACTAGTCCCACTTGCCTGCTTCTGGCCCGTATCCCTCTTTAATTTCGTTTTTTAGAATTCAAATTGCAACACCTGCCGCAGCGGGATTTGAACCCAGATCCTCAGAACATTTCCTTGGTCACTGGATTAATGGACTGGCAATTGCCTTCCCATTTTTGGAGATGCAAAAATCAAAGTCCATACCCCGTCCAATGAATCTAGGCAAAAAAAAAACTTGCCTTTACACAAAGACTTCCATGTCCTGAAGTATTTTATAGCCAATTAAATACTTCTGCAGTTTTGAATCGTCAGAGAGGAAACCCTGCAGCCAATTTCCCACAAATAGACCAGATTAACAAGATGTTTTTGTTGTTGCTTGAGAGATAAATATTGGCCGGAACGCCTGCTTTTCTATGAATTGTGACATGGGATCGTCGGCAGCTCTTTGAGAGAGCAGGTCAGGGCTCAGGGATTAACATTGCATCCAAAAATCCACACTCCCTCAGTACTGCACTGGAGCGTCAGGCTGGATTTTTGTGCTTAAGGCATTGAAATGAGAATGGAAGCCCACCACCTCACGACAGATCTGAGCCCCCGCTGGTACATTCACCCCTTTTAGGCTCTTCTTAGCATTTACCTCTCAGCTAAGTCTTTTGACAGTCAATGGTTGGATGAAGCGGAGTAAGTTGCACAGACTGGGGCAAAGAGTGTGGAATGAAACAACTGAGCATTAATCTGACCTGCACCAAACAGCAATGCAAGGGGACCCTGTGTAAGGTATCTTAATAAAGATGGGTGAAAATAAAAATCTTCTCATCAGGCTCTGAGGCTTTGGAACTCTCTTCCCCAGAGAGCAGCAGAGGCAGGGTTGTTTAATGTTTCTTTGTTAAGGCAGAGGTAGATAGATTTTTAACTAACAAGCAAGTCAAAGGTTAGTGGGGCTTATGGGGGGGGAAGAGCAGGAAAGTGGAGTCGAGGCCACAATCAAATCCTATTGTGTGGTGAACCAGGGTTGTAGACCCAGTGGCCTACTTGTCCTCCTAATTAATTTGTTTGTACGAAAATAATGAACTGGTACAGCAGCAACTGCTTTGTACCAGAAGTGTCTGTTAGAGCCGTTCCTCTCAATAATACAAGCCATTCTCTCATTCCTCTTGATCCCGGCCGGGAAAAATCCACTCATTTTTTTCTGGGGCGGCATGGTGACTCAGTGGTTAGCACTGCTGCCTCACAGCACCAGGGACCCGGGTTTGATTCCACCCTCGGGCGACTATCTGTGTGGAGTTTGCACATTCTCCCCGTGTCTGAGCGGGTTTCCTCCGGGTGCTCCGGTTTCCTCCCACAGTCCAAAATGTGCAGGTTAGGGTGGATTGGCCATGCTAAATTGCCCGCAATGTTCAGGGATGTGTAGCTTAGGTGGGCTATTGGGGGATGGGTCTGGGTGGGATGCTCTGAGGTTCGGTGTGGACTTGTTGGGCCGTAGGGCCTGTTTCCACACTGTAGGGATTCTATGATCTTGATTCGATCTGAAGGAACCAGCGAGCGACCCAGAACAAAATTTTAAAAGTCTCAGATTTCAGAACAAATGCCAGGAGGCCACAGGTTTGGAAGGATTCTTGAGGTATTCACCCCAATTGAGATTCAAAGAATATGACAAAAAGTTGATGGGGTAGACAGCAAGAAACTGTTTCATCCAGTTAGGGCATATACAGAACAAGGGAACCAAAACAAAGAGCTGAGATCAGGTAACTTTTTTTTATTTCCATAAGTGGAAATCAGGAGCTCTTTGTCTTTCCTCCGCAAAACAAAAGCTGTTGGCTGGAGTGAGGGATGTGGGCAAGTGAAAACTGAGATTGATAAATTTTGGGTAGGCTACAGCTTAAAGGTTATGGAAGCAAAGTGGTTAGTTGGAGTTAAGATACAGATCAGACATGATCTAATTCCCGTATTACTGCCTGCTAGGAGAACATCTCACTGGATACTGTCCCGAATAACACAAGCCTCGCAAGAATATAATTGCTAAACCTCCCATCCCTTCTTGACCCTATTAAATGCCTGTGCAACCAGCTCAGGCAGCTCATGTATATGTGTGTGTATGTGTGTGTGTGTGTATGTGTGTGTGTGTGTACGTGCGCGCGCGTGTGTGTGTGTAGGGCTGGTTCATTGGCTGCTTGGTTTATTTACAGAGAAGACTTCAACAACATCTCAACGCCCTGGCCGACACCATTGGAACATTTGCCGAAATCTCTGGTTCCCGATTGATAGTCCTGTGTGAGCAGTATGAGCGCCTCTGGCTGCCTTACACGTCCCAAACCTCTCGGATTCCGCCATGGTTATGAAATATTGGCATTAATCCAATCGATGAGTCGGGTCACCCGCGTGTACACGCCATAGTATTCCTGTCGGCCACAGCCGTAACCGAAGCTCACGATTCCAGCCAAGAACCACCGCCCACTCGCCTCTTCACAGACCAGCGGCCCTCCAGAGTCACCCTGTAGGCAAAGAGGAAGTTCATCAATTGGAATTGTTGCTGTTCCAATTTTGTAAACAGGAGCATTGATGGATTGGGTGAGGTGGGGCAGGAAAATGGCCTCATAACTGGCCTGTTAATCCAGAGACAAAAAACAGAAATTGCTGAAAATGTTCAGCAGGTCTGGCAGCATCTGGGGTCCAGTGGACTCTGATTTCTCTCCACAGATGCTGCCAGACTAGCAATTTCTGCTTTTGTTTCTGATTTACGGCTGATCCACAGTTCTGGGTAATCCTGGGATTCAGATAACGTTCTGGGGACCTGGATTCGAATCCCAAGATGGCTGATGGTTGAATTTGAATTCAATGAAAAGAAAATCTGGATTTAAGTGTCTAATGATGGCCATCAACACATTGCCGATTGTCAGAAAAACCCATTTGGTTCACTAATGTCCTTTAGGGAAGGAGACTGCCATCCTTATCTGGTCTGGCCTACATGTGACTCCAGACCCACAGCAATGTGCCTCTTAACTGCCCTCTGAGCAAATAAATGCTGCCTATTCCTTATCTCATGATTGGGAGAAGACTTGTGTTGAACCACTAGAATGGACTGGTTGGGCCAAATGGCCTGTTTTTGTATCATACTTTCATTGTTTTTAATATTTGTTCTCCTTCTACAGTCTCTCTGTTCATTCTTTCAACTCAGAACGTGGACTGGCACAGAATTACAATTCCATTGTGGCTGTTGGTCTTCTGGTGCCTCATCTGAGCATCTTGGTAAAAGCTGCCCACTTGTTTGGCATCCATCCATCCACCAACCTCCAACATTCATTCCCGCCATCATCAATGCACAGTGGCATCTACAAGATGCATTGCAACAACTCTCCAATGGTCCTTTGACATTACTTTCCAAACCCATGATCCCTACCCCCAGAAGGACAAGGGCAGCAGATAGAACGGGAACACCACAATCTACAAGTTTCCCTGAGGAAGTGGTGGTATTGTGGTATTGAGGTGCCTTGGCTAATGTTCTGGTAACCTGGGTTCTTTCTAATGGGTCTTTCCTTTCTCTTGGCATATAAGAGTTCCAGCAAAAGCCTGTATTATAAATATGCCCCTTGTTCAGCACAAGAACAAAGTGACTCACTTTGGGGCGGCACAGTGGCTCAGTGGTTAGCACTGCTACCTCACAGCGCCAGGGACCCAGGTTCAATTCCAGCCTCGGGCGACTGTCTGTATGGAGTTTGCACATTCTCCCTGTGTCTGCGTGGGTTTCCTCTGGGTGCTCCAGTTTCCTCCCACAGTCCAAAGATGTGCTGGCTAGGTGGATTGGCTAAGCTAAATTGCCCATAGTGTTCAGGGGTGTGTGGGCTATAGGGAGATGGGTCTGGGTGGGTTGCTGCAAGGGTCAGTGTGGACTTGTTGGGCCAAAGGGCCTGTTTCCACACTGTAGGGATTCTATGATTGATTCAAAGTGTTGGACAGGTTGTGTGGACAATACCAGTCAGATTGTTGGTATATGAATTACTGAGGTTAGGGCATTAATTGTGATAGGCTAGAGGAGCTTTAACTTTGCATTTAATTGACTCAAATGCGATCTGTTGATGAGATAGGCTACCTGAAACAGAAAGGGCTCCACATACACCCCTCTGTTCGGTAGGCATGAAGTGAACCAAAGATTAACCTGAGACAGAGAAAAGAGATAGAGAGGGCGCGGTGGAGAAGTGACAGATGAAGGTACATACTATGTCGGATAATGAGAAATAAGCAAAATGTCTCAGCTTAAAAAAGGAATGACCATTAGACAATTCCTAAACTAAATGACATACAAAAACAAGGAAAATTAAAATCAAACAAGTTTGAGTATTGTCTCTCATTCAAGGAGAAGAACATATTCCCAGAAATGAGCTAGTGGGCTGCACACAGTTACCAGCTGCATTTTATCACGTGGCAACATGGTTACAATCAATAACCAAAAGTAATAAAATCTGAAACAAAAACAGAAATTGCTGGCAAAATTCATCAGTTCTGGTGAAGGGTCACCAGACTCAAAATGTTGACTCTGCTTTCCCCCTACAAGTGCTGACAGACATACTGAATAACTTTTACAGCATTGACTGTTGTCCCACAAGGTTTGGAAACAATTTTTGCATTATTGTGACTGATTGTGGGATTTTATGACACAGAGTCTAATTTGCACCAAATCTCATTCACCCATCACCCCTGCGCTTGCCAAACTGTGATCTCTCCCATTCTGGCAACATCTCTGTTTCAAAAATCTTATTCTTGAGTTGGCAACCCTCTACAGTCTTGCTGCTCCCGATCCCCACATCTCTCTATTCCCATCTACCTCAGCCCCAAACCCTCTGTGATCTCCATGCCTTCCCTCATTTTGACCTCATGCTCAAATCCCATTTTCATCACTCCATCATCTGTGGTCATTCCTATAGCTGGCTAGGTCAACAGCATTGGAATTCCCTCAGCAAAGCTCTCTCCTCCTTCAAGATGCTCATCAAAAGTTGCTCGTTGACTGATCTTTGGTCACCTGACCTTATGTAGCTCATTAAGTACCTCAGCGCCAAGTCTGCTGCCAGACCTGCTGAGCTTTTCCAGCAATTTCTGTTTTTGTACTCTAACTGACCACTTGCAGATCGCGCTGTTTGAGGAGAAATTAACTCAAAACTGAATCAACTGTTGATACTTCATGTGGCATTTCAATTGAACAAGTGTATTTATATTGAGGTAAATAAATTAAAGCTATAATGATTGTACAGAATAATTGCGCTATTTGAGGTATATAATTTTTGCTGGTTTATCGAGAGTGCTGGTGTATAAGGTGCTAGTTAAAACAAAAGTTACTGTATTTTAATAAAGGAATAGGATGCCCTTTTCTCTCTGAGGGACATGAAGTCCCAATGGGAGTGGTGGTAACTTTTGTTTTAACCAGCACTTTATAAAAACATTTTTGGAAGGGATGCGTAACTGGTTGCTTGGCTATTAGTAACTTTCAAAAATGTTCACAAGTGTAGATGACAAAGGGGTTGTTACCAGGCAGTTCAATGCTGGTCTTATCCAGTATCTCCTTTTAATGCCTGGTGATTGGTAACAAACATGGTGTCTGATTATCCGAGCCCTAATCTATTGAGGTTAAGATCTAAAGTCAGTAACCACCCTGACTGAATTTGATGAGCTTAGATTCACAAAGTTTTAAGGAGGCCATTCATCCGTTACTCCTGCTCCACAGACCTGAAGATTGCTCCTTTTCCAAATACTGGAAGTTATCAGTGAATCTATTTCAAACCAATCTTTTAGGGCCATCCAGACCACAACAAATCACAACAAAAAGGAGGCAATGGCCTAGTGGTATTATTGCTGGGCTGTTTCATATGCCCTTTGGCCCCTCAAGTCTGCACTGACATATCTACCACTAAAGGCGCGCCAATCCCAATTTCCTGCTCTTGTCCCATATCCTTGAATGTTATGACATTTGAAGTGCTCATCCAAATATCTTTTAAAGGATGTAAGGTTTCCAGCCTCCACTAACTGCCCAGGCAGTGCATTCCAGATTCCCACCACTCGCTGAGTGAAAAAGTTATTTCCCAAATCCCCTTTGAATCTCCTGCCCCTTACCCTACAACTATGCCCTCTCATGATTGACCCCTCAACCAAGGGGAACAGCTGCTCTCTATTCATCCTGTCCATGCTGCTCATAACCTTATATACCTCAATCATGTCCCCCCTCAGTCTTCTCTGCTCTAATGAAAACAATCCAAGCCCATCCAGTCTCTCCTTATGGCTCAATTTCTCTGTCCCAGGCAACATCCTGGTGAACCTCCTCTGTAAACCCTCTAGAGCTATCACATTCTTCCTGCAGTGAGGTGACCAGAACAGCACACAGTATTCCAGTTTGTGGCCTGACCAATGCGCTGCACAACTCCGACATTCTGAGGAAGGGCCACTGGACCCGAAACGTTTACTCTGTTTTCTCCTTCACAGATGCTGCCAGACCTGCTGAGCTTTTCCAGCAACTTTGTTCTTGTTCCAACATTACCTCCTTGCTCTTATACTCTATGCCACGACTGATGAAAGCAAATGTCCCATATGCCTTCTTAACTATCCTATTCACATGCTCTGCTGACTTCAGAGATCTAGGTTCTGGGAATCTGGGTTTGAATCCCACCGGGACAGATGGTGAAATTTCAATTCGTAAATCTGGAATTAAGTGTCTAACGATGACCATGAATACATTGCTGATTGTCAGGGGAAAAACGCCTCTGTAATTCACTGAGATAACAAAGTGTAAAGCTGGATGAACACAGCAGGCCAAGCAGCATCAGAGGAGCAGGAAAGCTGATGTTTCGGGTCTGGGCCCTTCTTCAGAAATTCACTAATTTCAGTAGTTCACTAATGTCCTTTAGGGAAGGAAATCTGCCATCTGTACCTGATTTGGCCTACATGCGACTCCAGACCCACAGCGATGTGGTTGACTCTTAACTGCTCTCTGGGCAATAAATGCTGGCCTGGCCAGTCACGCCCTCATCCCATGAACGAATAATATAAAAAAAAACTTGCTCAGTCAGCCGTCTGGATCATACGGTAACTATTTTAAATCTGTGTCCTCTAGTTACTGACTCTCCTGAACATTGAAACAGCACCCACCCACCACTGCCCTCCACTGCTTTCCTGTCACCCATCTCCCCGAACTGCATTGTGTAGGGCTAAGAAAATTCAGCTTTACACCTTTTCAGCCTTTTCCTTTGTTCAAAGACAGAAACAAGGCACAATACCTGACAGGAATCCTTTTTTCCTTCAGGGTAGCCAGCACAGATCATCCTGGGAGTAATAGTGTAGGAATACGCTTTATTGCAGGTAGACTGATCAACCAACTTGACATCTACTTTCTGGAGAACATTTGCAGCTGACCCTACGAGAAATAGAGAAATGGTCATCTTTGATTCTTATTGTTCAGCACAGCCTCCCGTCCTCCTCAAGTTTACAACAATCCAGCATCACGGCCATGGCCATAGTGGCACAAAACAGTTAAATTAGGAATTTAGGATCAGAAGAACATTCAATCCATTGAGCTTTTCCCACTAAGTATGTCTCGTCTGTACCTTTTTCCACTGATCTGCCTTCTTTTATTTCGTTCTTTAATACGATGTTTGTGATACAGGCAAAGCCAGTTCCTCCTTGACGTTGACAAGGTAGTGGTGCGCTGCCTCCTTGGACCACTGTAGTCAATCTAGGGGTGGCACGGTGGCACAGTGGTTACCACCGCTGCCTCACAGCGCCAGGGACCTGGGTTCGATTTCACCCTCGGGTGACTGTCTGTGTGGAGTTTGCACATTCTCCCTGCGTCTGCGTGGGTTTCCTCCGGGTGCTCCGGTTTCCTCCCACAGTCCAAAGATGTGCAGGTTAGGGTGGATCGGCCGTGAGAAATGCAGGGTCACAGGGATAAGGTAGGGGGCTATATCGGGGTGGGATGCTCTTTGGAGGGCTGGTGTGAACTTGATGGGCTGAATGGCCTGCTTCCACACTGTAGGGATTCGATGATGACTGGTGGCGGTTTAACCTGAGGGGTCACCGCGTCTCACGTAAGGAGAGAGGTTGAGAAGGAGACAATCCTTCACAGTAACCTCAGCCAGTGCAAGGATTGGACCCATGCTGTTTGTATCGCTCTGCACTGCAAACCACCCATCGAACTGACTGAGCCGTACTGTGTACATGTATTTATCCTGCAAGACATACAACCCCTGGATCTTCAACGGAGCAGCAAAAACCCACACAAAACGAAGGCCGCGCAGAAAGTCTAACCCCCAGGGGCCACGTACCGTCTTCCTCAGTTGTGCCCCAGCCGGTTACCCAGCATGTTCTGTCTGTCTCGAACACGTGTGTGCTAGCCGGGAGGCATATGGGGTATATGAATGGCGCAATGGGCACGGGTTGGTCCAACAGAAGTAGAGCAATGTCGTGGTCATAGGTGTCTTCATCGTAGTACCGGTGAGAAATGATCTTTACCACCGTGAAGGTGAGCTGGTGGTAGCTGACAACATCAAGCTTGAACTTACCCAGGACAACAGTCCAACGGTCGGGTGGTGCAAACCTGTGAGGAGCCACAGAAAGCAATTTTAATGATTAAAGCACATGAACATTCATCTAACGTGAAACTGAATTCCAAGCTGATGATGAGGTGGCGAGGCAAAACTGCCTCATGCCCGTAAACTGGGAATAACGCCAGCTGTTTGAACAATTGGACGACATTACGGATCTACCTGCTAACGAAGCAGTGGGCTGCAGACAGTACCCACTTCTCATGGATGAGAATCCCCCCGCAAATGTGGCGGCCACTGATCTGTAGACTCGCCTGCCACGGCCACTCACCCTCAGTGGCATTGGTTCCCCCGACAATTCTGCTCATGGAGGTCTGAAGGCCGCATTCTGAGGAAGAGGAGGCAAATCATTAATCCGAAGGTGCGTCTTATTCACAGTGGAAGAGGAGACACAGGAGGTCAGCTAACCTTGCTTTGTTGCCCCCAGGTTCAAGCCTGGGCCCACACTGTGAGGGGGGAGTGAAGGTTCCGATCTGGGCCCACACTGCAGGGGGGGAGTGAAGATTAGACTCTGGGCCCACCCTGTGGGGGGAGTGAAGGTTCCGATCTGGGCCCACACTGCGGGAGGAGTGAAGGTTCCAGTCTGGGCCCACACTGCCGGCGGGAGTGAAGGTTCCAGTCTGGGCCCACGCTGCGGGGGGAGTGAAGGTTCGAGCCTGGGCACACCCTGTGGAGGGAAGTAGAGGTTCCGATCTGGGCCCACACTGCGTGGGGGGAGTGAATGCTTAAGCCTGGGCCCATACTGCGGGGGGGAAGTGAAGGTTCGAGTCTGGGTCCACAATGCGGGTGGAGTAAAGTTTCCAATTTGGGACCACACCGCGGGGACAGGGAAGGTTCGAGCCTGGGTCCACACTTTGGAAGGAGTGAAGGTTCAAGCCTGGGCCCATGCTGTGGGGGGAGTGAATGT
>NW_025971131.1:8590-11073 GCF_021869965.1 Rhincodon typus | reverse complement strand
CACCTCCTCCAGCCCCCTACACCCCCTCCCTATCTCTGTCACCTCCTCCAGCCCCTATGCTCCATTAAATTTAGTCCCAGGAGAATATATACATTGTATAGACGTTTGCATACACCGTCATAGTCCTCAGAAGGCATAGCAGTGTGGACTGGCAGACAGTCGTGGCCATTGCCAGTTGTGCCAGGCTGTGACCATCTCCAATCAGAGAGAATCTAACCATCGGCCCCTTGACTTTCAATGGTGTTACCATCACTGATTCCCCCCCCCCCCAATATCAAAATCCTGGGGGCTACCATTGAGCAGAAACTGAACTGGACACAGCCCCATATCAATACAGGGGCTACGAGAGCAGGTCAGATACTGTGAATCCTGCAGCGAGTAACTCCCCTCCTGGCTCCCGCCCCCCCCACCCCTAAAGCCTGTTCCACCATCAACAAGGCAGGAGTGCGAGGGAATACCCCCACCTGCCCTGGATGGGGGCAGCTCCGACAAACACTCGAGAAGATTGACACTGTCCACGGATAAAGCAGCACCCCCCCCCAGCTTGGATTGGCACCACATCCACAAACACCCACTCCCTCCACCACCGATGCTCAGTCGCAGCAGTGTGTACCGTCTACAGCGACTCCCCAAGGCTCCTTGGACAGCACCTTCCAAACCCGGGGCCTCTACCCACTGGAGGGGCAAGGGGCAGCAGATACATGGGAACACCAGCCCCCTGCAAGTTCCCCTCCGACCCCATTCACACACAAACACACACACACACACAAACACTTTCCCGACTTGGAAATATATCCACCATTTCCTCAGGGTCTAACTCCTGGAACTCCCTCCCTAAGGGCCCTGTGGGAAGCTGTAGCGGTTCATAGTGGTGACTCACCCCCCACCTTCTCAAGGGGGACAATAAATGCTGCCTCCCATCTCAAGGAAAATAAAAAGACCAATTATCTCTCCCAATCTGTACAGCAATCACGTCATTCCCTTTGTTCTGATCCCCACCCAAGGGAAATGTTTCTCTGAACCTACCTTTAGGGTTCAGAGTGTGTTGTCGAACAGAGAGACCTTGGGGTGCAAGTACATATTTTCTTGAAAGTGGTGTCACAGGTAGACAGGGCGGTGAAGAAGGTGTTTGATACGCTTGCCTTTATTGGTCAGTGCATTGAGTATCGGAGTTGGGAGGGTCATGTTGCAGCTGTACAGGACATTGGTTAGGGCCACTTTTGGTTTACTGCGTTCAGTTCTGGTCTCCCTGCCATAGGAAGGATGTTGTGAAACTTGAAAGGGTTCAGAAAAGATTTACAAGGATGTTGGAGGGTTTGAGCTACAGGGAGAGGCTGAATAGGCTGGGGCTATTTTCCTTGGAGCGTCGGAGCCTGAGGGGTGACCTTATAAAATCATGAGGGGCATGGATAAGGTGAATAGACAAGGTCTTTTACCCCGGGGTGGGGGAGTCCAAAACTAAAGGGGCATGGGCTTAAAGCGAGAGGGGGCAAGATTTAAAAGAGACCTAAGGGGCAACTTTTTCACACAGAAGGTGGTACGTATATGGAAGGAGCTGCCAGAGGAAGTAGTGGAGGCTGGTACAATTACAACATTTAAAAGATGGCTACATGGATAGGAAGGGTTTAAAGGGATACGGGCCAAATGGGACAAGTTATGTTTAGAAAACCTGTTTGGCATTTACGAGTTGGGCCGAAGGGCCTGTTTCCATGCTGTATATCTTTATAACCTTCCAAAAGAATGCCTTCAGTTCCCCGTGTGGGGTGGGGGTTGGTCGGTAGGGGGAGCCTGAGCTCTGGAATTCTCTCCCTAAACCTCTCTGTCTCCTTCAAGACAGCCCTCATAGCCCGCATCTCTGACTGAGCTGGTCAGCCTGGACACCTGTTCATGAGACACCTACAAACAAATGGTATGAAAAGCTCTGGTGAGGTCCTGTCTGCAGTGACAGGGGCTATATAAATGCTGGTTTGCATCAGTGTTGAGCTGACAGATTTAAAGGCTGTCAGATGAGGCATCACAGAGTGGGGCCTGTGTAGCGGTCTGAACACTGTTAGCAGGCAGTTTCACACACCCACGTTATGCCTTTTACTGAAAATCAAGTAACATCATCAGATTATTCCTGTTTTTATCTCTTTGTGGTTCTACTCTCACTGCTCGCGTTTCTATTTTTATCTTAAAACAGCAAATTAAAGGAGTGTTTTGTGAAAAATAATGATCTGGTCTCTGTAGCCAAGGCAGAAACAAACGAGGACGTGAGACATTCTAAGTATTGAACGAGGCAGGAGACATTGTTTAAGACGAGGCGCCACGCCAATGCAGTTTCAAAGGCTCACCTCCCCCCACCCCCCTCCACTCCAACAGCCCGGAGTTTCGAGCTTTGCACCTCATCACGGAGGATTGGGAACAGAATTGCAGATCGATGCTCCAAGTGTCAGAACTGTCGGAGGGTCAGGGCTGAGGGAGTGCAACACTGTCGGAGGGTC
>NW_025971131.1:0-8580 GCF_021869965.1 Rhincodon typus | reverse complement strand
GCTGAGGGAGTGCAACACTGTCGGAGGGTCAGGGCTGAGGGAGTGCAGCACTGTCGGAGGGTCAGGGCTGAGGGAGCGGGCACTGTCAAATGGTCATTGCTGAGGGAACAGACGCTGTTGGTGGGTCAGCGCTGAATAAGTGGGCACTCTCAGAGGGTCAGTGCTGAGGGAGCAGTCTCTGCTGGAGGGGTCAGCGCTGAGGGAGTGGGCGCTGTCGGAGGGTCACCGCTGAGGGAGCAGGCTCTGTCAGAGGGTCACCGCTAAGGGAGCAGGCTCTGTTGGAGGGTCAGTGCTGAGAGAGAGGGCACTGTCGTAGGGTCAGCGCTGAGGGAGCGGGCACTGTCGGAGGGTCAGCGCTGAGGGAGCGGGCACTGTCGGAGGGTCAGCGCTGAGGGAGCGGGCACTGTCGGAGGGTCCACGCCATGGGAGCGGTCACTATTGGAGCTGCCGAAATCCCAAACAGAGATTAATTTCCAGCCCTTGCCTGCCGCTATCTGTTCAGTTTGTGAGTAGTAGATTTCAGAGGAGTTCTCCCCCAACCCTGTGAACCTTTCACCATCGGGAAAATATGGCAAACGATATGATAAATACCGCGTCGTCCTTTATGGGATGTGACTGTGCAAACTGTGCGTCACGTTTTCTAGCCGGGTTGGGTGGGGGGGTGCCGCATAAAGCTCGTAAGTAGTTGCAAATTCGAGACTTCGTTGGGTTGCAGAGGCCTTCGGGAAATCCCCCAGCCCCCTCGACGAGGTGCTAGGCAAATGCAGGTCACTCGCTGGGATGATAGCAATCAGAGAATCGGTTGTGAGCGCGGCAGCGCTTTTCCTGAAAGGGCATGGATGACCCCATGGGGGCGCACGGGTGACATGGGCTGGTGGCTTGTCAGGTTAGACACCAAGTCACGTCCTCACCTCCACACCCCCACACCCGCTCTGGTTGGAAATGAAACGGGACGGTACGGAAAGCACATGTTTCCTGGCACCTCTGATCACGTAGGCACCTATGTCATGGTCTGTGAAGCGCCTCCGTGCTGACGAAGCAGTTTTGGGGTTGCGTTTAGCGGAAAGGAAATACAGCACTCAATTTGCTCTGAGCCAGCTCCTGCAGAAACTACAATATCATTGTGACCGCACCACGGCTGCTCTCCTTAACGAGGGGTCAACCGGTGGATAAACATTGTGGCTCAGAGCAGCTCTCGGAGCTTTACAATTTGCCTACACGGTTCAGATGAAGGAATCAAAAGGTGTGGTCTTCAGAAATGATTTGGAGGAAAACGTGGCTGGTCTAATTATTCAGTCTGCAACATAGAACATAGAACATAGGACAGTACAGCACAGTACAGGCTCTTTGGCCCACGATGCTGTGCCAAACTTTTACCCTAAACCTAAGGTCTATCTAACCTCCACCGCTACCTTATACTATCATCCATATGCCTACCTAATAGCCGCTTAAATGCCCCTAATGACGCCGACTCCACTACCCTCTCTGGCAATGCATTCCATGCCCCTACCACTCTCTGAGTAAAGAACCTACCTCTGACGTCTCCCCTATATCTACCTCCACTCACTTTAAAACTATGCTACCTCCAACCTAGGAAAAAGTCTCTGGCTGTCTACTCTATCTATACCTCTGATCATTTTGTACACCTCTATCAAGTCACCTCTCATCCTTCGTCGTTCTAAAGAGAAAAGCCCTAGCTCTCTCAACCTTTCCTCGTAAGACCTTCCCTCCATTCCAGGCAACATCCTGGTAAATCTCCTCTGCACCTTTTCCAATGCTTCCGCATCTTTCCTGTAATGAGGCGACCAGAACTGGACACAATACTCCAGATGTGGCCGAACCAGGCTTTTGTACAGCTGGAGCATAACTTCACAGCTCTTGAACCCAATCCCTCTATTAATGAAAGCTAATACACCATACGCCTTCTTAACTACTCTATCCACCTGGGTGGCAGCTTTCAGGGAACTGTGAACATAAACCCCAAGATCGCTCTGCTCCTCCACGCTGCCAAGAATCTTTCCGTTAATCCAGTATTCTGCTTTCAAGTTTGTCCTTCCAAAATGAATCACCTCACACTTTTCAGGGTTAAACTCCATCTGCCACTTCTCAGCCCAGCTCTGCATCCTATCAATGTCCCTTTGTAACGTAGAAATGCCCTCCGCACTGTCCACAACGCGACAAAGACCGGTGGAGCGGTAGATAGTGAGGAGGATTGTCAGAGGATACAGCAGGACACAGATCAGTTGGAGGCATGGGCAGACAAATGGTAGATGGAGTTTAATCTGTACACACAGTTGCATTTTGTAAGGTCAAGTGCAGGTGGAAATTATACAGTGAATGGCAGAACCCTTAGAAGTATTGGTGTGCAGAGGGATCTGGGTGTGCAGGTCCACAGCGCAGGTAGATAAGGCAGTAAAAAAGGCCTATGGCATGCTTACTTTCATTGGAAGGGGCACCCAGTATAAAGATAGACAAGTTATGCTGCAGCTTTATAGAACTTCAGTTAGGCCACGTTTGGAATATTGCGTGCAGTTCTGGTCACCACACTACCAGAAGGAGAGGCTACAGAAAAAAGGTTTACCAGGATGTTGCCTGGTATGGGGCATTTTAGTGATGAAGCAAGATTGGATAGACTAGGTTGGTTTTCACTGGAACACAGGAGGTGAAGGGGGGACCTGATAGAAGTTTATAAGATTGTGAATGGCATGGATAGATAGGAAAGCATGAGGCTTTTTCCCAGGGTGGAGGGTCAATTACTAGGGGACACAGGTTCAAGGGGGAAGTTTAAAAGAGATGAGCGGGGCATGTTTTTCACACATAGGCTGAAAAGTGGCAGATGGAGTTCAATCTGGATCAATGTGAGGTGTAGCATTTTGGAACAACAAACAAGGGTAGGGCTTATACAGTTAATGGTAGGGCCTTGGGTAGTGTTGTAGAACAGAGACCTAGGGGTTCAGATACATAATTCTTTGAAATTTACATCACATGTAGACGTTTAGCATGCTCGCCTTCATTGCTCAGACCTTTGAGTATAGGGAGTTGGGAACATCATGCTGAGGTTATACAGAATGTTGGTGAGGTCTCTTCTGGAGCACTGTGTCCAGTTCTGGTCGCCCTGTTACAGGAAGGATATTATCAAGCTGGAGAGGGTTCACAAGTGACTTACCAGGATGTTGCTGGGAAGGGAAGGTTTAACTTATAAAGAAAATCTGGATAGGCTGGGACTTTTATCACTGGAGTGTGGGAGGTTGAAAGGCTACTTTATAGAAGATTATAAAATAACGAAAGGTATAGACAGGGTGAACGGTGGTCTTTTCCCCAGGAAGGGGGGATTTCAAGACTAGGGGGCACATTCTGAAGGTGAGAGGAGAAAGATTTAAAAAAAGACACGAGGGGCAAAATTTTTTCCACAGAGGGTGGTTCGTATGTGGAATGAACTTCCTAAGGAAGTGGTGGATGTGGGTACAGTTACAATGTTTAAAAGACATTTGGATAAGTACATGAATAAGAAATGTTTGGAGGCATATGGGCCAGGAGCAGGCAGGTGGGACTAGTTTAGTTTGGGATTGTGGTCGGCACAGACTGGTTGGACCATTTCTGTGTTGTTTGAGTCTATGTTGGATTGCAAAGGGAATTGAAAAATACAAACGGATGGGAGATTATACCTCAGTTACACAGGGAAGACCACATCTGAAGCACTATGTGTTATACTGCTTTCCAGTAGCTGCAGAAGGATGTAAATGCATGATGGCTCAGTGGTTAGCACTGCTGCTTGATAGCACCAAGGACCTGGGTTCAGTCCCGTCCTGGGGAGACTGTTTGTGTGCAGTTTGCAAATTCTCCCTGTGTCTGTGTGGGTTTCTGCTCTGGTTTCCTCCCACAGTCCAAAGATGTGCAGGTTACGGTGGATTGGCCGTGCTAAATTGCCTATACTGTGCAAGCTAGGTGGATTAGCCATGGGAAATGGAGGGATAGGGCAGGGTGCTCTTTGGAGGGGCGGTGTGGAATTGATGGGCCGAATGGCCTGCTTCCACACTGATTCTAGGATTAATTGGAAGTGGTTTACTTGACCCGTAACTGGGAATGAGTGGATTGCTTTCTAAGGAAACTCTAGGCCTCTATCCTCTGCAGTTTACAGGCGACTTAATTGAAATGTCTGAGATCCTACAAGGATTAGACCAGGTGGATGTGGAAATGATGTTTCCTCTTGCAGAAGGGATCACTGCTTAGAAAGAAGAGGTCACCCATTTAAAACAGAGATAAGTAAATCATAGATTTTTCTCTCAGGGTATTAGGAATTCCCTTCCTCAAAAAGGCAGACTCTTTAAATGTATTTTTTTAAGGCAGAGGTAGAGCGAATAAAATAAAATTTGATTTTATTGAGACAAATATTAGAAAATAAAATAAGATTATCGGGAGGGGGAGGCGGATATGAAGGAAAGTAGAGTTAAAGTTAAAAATCAGATGGGTTTTCATGAACGGTGCAGCAGGTTCGAACGGGCAAATGGTCTACTCTTGTTAGGATATTCACTGGTTTGTGATGGTTGGCACAAGAGCTTTCATCTACAGTTCATGCCCCATCCCCAACGTTAATCCCTGCAGATGCCTCTACCCTTATAGAGTCAAACAGTTTTGGTCCAACCAATCCATGATCCCAAACTCAACTAGTCCCACCTGCCTGCTCCCAGCCCATGTCCCTTTCAAACCTTTCCCATTCATGTACTTATCCAAATGTCTTTTAAATTAGAGTCACAGGGACATACAGCACGGAAACAGACCCTTTCACTCCAATTCATCCACGCTGACCAGATATCCTTAAATTATCTAGTTCTTTGCCAGCAACTTTCCCATATCCCTCTAAACGCTTCCTATTCATACCTCCATCCGGATGCCTTTTAAATGTTGTAACTGTACCAGCCTCCACCACTTCCTCTGGCAGCTCCTTCCATACACGCACCACCCTCTGCCTGAAAAAGTTACCCCTCATGTCCCTTGTAAATCTTTCCCCTCTCACCTTAAACCTATACCCCTCTAGTTTTGGACTCCCCTACCCCCGGGGAAGAGACCTTGACTATTCACCTTATCTATGCCCCTCATGATTTTCTAAACCTCTATAAGGTCACCCCTCCACCTCCTACGCACCCGTGCAAAATGTCCTTATAACTCAAACCCTCCATACCCAGCAACATCCTGGCAAATCTCTTCTGAAGCCACTCCAGCTTAATAACCTATAACTTGTCGGAATTGGGTAGTTTTAAGGGCATAAGGATTGCCTTTAGTTCTGCCACGTCCACAGTGATTCAGTCTGCAGTCTGGAGTGAGCTCTGTACCCAGTCCTGCAGCTTTGCAGTCAGAAAGACCATCACTGACGCTTTTGACTTTGTTACACTGTTTGCATTTGAAGTAAAAATTATGTCTGTGAGGAGTCGCTCAGTGAATAGAATTTGATACAACACAGATTTAATTGAGGCATTTAATGCTGCACTGATCAGCGCTCCCTTCTCAGGCAATCGAATTGGCATTCTTGCAAAGGATCCTGATCAAAAGCTTCAGGGAAGAAAAAGCCTCTTTTTTCAACAATAAGTGTCATGAAGGCAGTCTGGAGATAATATATTATTTGCGTATATCAGAGTCATAGAGATGTACAGCACAGAAACAGACCCTTCGGTCCAACTCGTTCGTGCCGGCCAGATATCTTAAATTCATCTAGTCCCATTTACCAGAATTTGCCCATATCCTTCCTATCCATGTCCCCATCCAGATGCCTTTCATATGTTGTAATTGTACCAGGCTCCACCACTTCCTCTGGCAGCTCATTCCATACACGCCCCACCCTCTGCCTCAAAACGTTCCTCCTTAGGTCCCTTTTATAGCTTTCCACTCTCACCTGAAACCTATGCCCCTCTAGTTTTGAACTCCCCTACCCTGGGGGAAAAGCCCTTGGCTATTCACCCTATCCATGCTCCTCATGATCTTATAAACCTCTATAAGGTCACCCCCTCAGCCTCCGAAACCCCCGGGAAAATAGCCTCAGCCTTTTCCAGCCTCTCCCTATTGCTCAAACCCTCCAACCCTGGCAACATCCTTGTAAATCTTTTCTGAACTCTTTCAAGTTTCACAACATCCTTCCTGTAGTGGGGAGACCAGAACTGAACGCAGTATTCCAAAAGTGGCCCTAACCAATGTCCTGTACAGCCACAACATGACCCTCCCAACTCCTATACTCAACGCACTGACCAATAAAGGCAAACGTACCAAACACCTTCTTCACCAGCCTGGAATTCTAGCAGTTGCAATCGAGGGGCTGAATGGACTAGATAGGAGTCATTAGGGAGAGTTTTCCAACAGACCATCAATACCCACAGTCAGAGAACCTTTAGATACAAGCAGGGAATTTGCAGTTAATTAAAAGTTAAAGGTTGCTCTCTCCTATGAGAGAGAGAGAGATGAAGGGAAGTTAGTTTAATCTGAGCGTCAGAAGGGGAGAGGTTGAGTTGGGACCTTCATGCCAACCGCAGCTGGTAGGAATTGAACCCATGCTGTTGCATCGCTAGTGTGTCTCAATGCAGCCATCCAGACAACTGAGTTAACCATGGGGGAGAGGGCATGCTGAGAGCGTGGGGGAGATGGTAACAGGGGGTTACGTCATTACAGAGGCTTTTGTTGGGGTGGGGAAACTGGGGTGGGGAGGGCGACTTAGCGTAGAAATCAGAGTCAGTGGCTTTTGACAGTTTTTGAGGAATCGTATTTTTGTTCATTAAAAAAAAAAATCAATTATCAATTGTTAACTTTGCCACTCCGCCCAGGTGGGGTTTTAACGCCCCTGGCACCTCTTGTCACTTGATGACCCTCTGTTTGTAATTGATACCCACCATCAGGGGGCTGGTATTGAGGGCAGTGCCAGGATTCGGGAGGGGGAGATGAAGTGATGGCCTTCGCTTCATTGAGGGGGATCAGGCACATTTGCTGGCGCTCATGAACAGACTGGCAAGTCAGGACTGGGCGTCCCTGCGCCTAACTCTTTCGTCCTGGTGCCAGGATAAACCTAGAAGAATTGCAGCCTGCCCCCGCCCCCTACTCCGAACCCTGGCCCTACACCTTCCTGCAATAACAAGGGATAGTCCTGCCCCAGGAGAGGGTAAAAATCATAGATGTCTAACCTGCAACATTCCCCCCCTCCAACTAAAACACCATATCTATGACTGTCCTGTCCCCATTCAGCCAAGTGATCCCAATTCTACCAGAAGAGACATACAGCACGGATACAGACCCAACTCGTCAATGCTGACCAAATTTCCCAAACTAAACTAGCTCCATTTGCCTGCATTTCTACTCTAATTCCTACTCAGGTACCTGTCCAGATCTGGCAGTTCATTTCACATATGCACCACCCTCTGCGTGAAAAAAAATATTGCCCCTCAGCTCCCTTTCAAATCGTTCTCCTCTCAACCTCTCAATTTTGAAATCTCCAACCCTAGGGAGAAGGGTTATTCACCCTATCCATGCTCGTCATATTTTTATAAACCTCACCTCTCAACCTCCAGTAGCAAAAGTCCCAGCTTCTCCTTATTACTCAGGTCCTCCATGCCCGGCAACATCCTGGTAAATTTCTGCTGAACCTCTTCCAGGTTAATAATATTCTTGCTATAACAGGGCAACCAGAACTGGACGCAGTTCTCCAGAAGAGGCCTCACCAACGTCCCTGTACAACCTCAACATGACGTCCCAACTCCTAAAGTTTTTGGTCTGAGCAAACTTACCCAGAGGATTTAATTCTGCCAGGCCCCAAGTAGCTCAAGAGGAGGAAAAATTGTTTCTTTCAGCTCGAGCGAGGCTTGAATGAATTAATACAAGAATAACTGCACAGATCCTACCTTTGCACAGCTCCTGCGGCAGCATGGCTGGAGGATCGGCATCTGGGGACCTCTTCGACATCAGTGTTTCTATAAAGTCAGTGTGTCTCTGTGGGTGGTACGAATCTGCAGAAGCAAGCAGGATGTGAAGGTGTTGAGGGAGGGAGACAGGTTTAAGAGTTCGAGTTGAGATCAGTGCTCTAAATTGTGTGTCAGTCCCAAGTCAAGCACGGCATCATTGAAAATTGTCATGACTCAAACAAATTGTGAGTAGGACAGAGAGAGAGAGATACAGACAGAGAGATTTACTCAACACCTCCATCCTCAGAAGGGAGAAATTAATCACAGGACATTCAAAAATGACAGTCTCATTGCATATCCAATTAAAGCATTAATTCAGATGAGATTTTCAAGGGCTGGAGATTTGAAAGTCATCTTCGTCTTTTTCAAGATAGCTAACATTTTGAAATTCTTTCTGTATACATACACACACACACACATACAGACAGACATACACACACAAATACAGACACACACTCACACCCGGACACACATATAGACACACAGACACACTCTCACACATACACAGACACAGCAACACAGACAGACACACATACACAGACACAATCTCTCTCTCTCTCTCACACACACACACACACACACATACACAATCTCTCTCTCACACACACACACATAATCTCTCTCTCTCTCTCTCACACACACACAC
>NW_025971130.1:0-11074 GCF_021869965.1 Rhincodon typus | reverse complement strand
CTCCTATGATGCTGCTTGGCCTGCTGTGTTCATCCAGCCTTGCACCTCTACTTAATTTTAATCCTATTTAATTTTAAGCCTGATTTTATAAAGTTGATTTGGATTTTGACATTTGGCTGATTTGACTAATGAGTTAAGGTTGATTCTACCTGAATATTGGGCAGGGCTGTTCAGCTCAGTTTGTTTGGGAAATCTTTCAGTGCCTGTCAGCAGTTTATTGCAAACACAAGCTCAGATCGGGGCTCGCACATCTGAAACTTACCATTTAAACCTTCAGCTGTAAATCGGAAACAATTAAAAAGTTACCATGTAAATATTCTCATAATTTTGATCCTGTTAATGTAAAACTATATGCAATGGAAATATACTTTTAACTGTTGTAAATATTAAAGATTGGAGCCAATGACCCCCTGCCTGTCAAATACCTGCAGGTCATTTGAAGGTTCATATTCCACAATTAACTGCAAAGCTGAGTTTGGGATAATGAAAACTCCATCATTAAAAAGAAAACTCCATAACACATATTCAGACAGAGACAGACACAGACAGAGACACACACACAAACACATGCAGACACCCACATACACACCTCATGCAGACACACAGACATAGACACACACACACATTCATACACACAGACACACATACACTCACACACATGCAGACACACACACACACCTCATGCAGACACACACATAGACAGGTTTAGACAGACACATGCACACTTGTATACACAGGCACTCATACACACACATACACAGATTCATACAGACATACACATGGACACAGACAGACACGGACAGAGACATACACATCGACACACATACAGACACACATGTGTGCGTCTAAGTGTGTTTTTGTGTCTGTGTGTTTGTCTTTGTGTCTATTTTTGTTTATTCATTTGTGAGATGTGGGCGTCGCTGGCTGGCCAGCATTTCTTACCCATCCCTAGTTGCCCTTGAGAAGGTGGTGGTGAGCTGCCTTTTTGAGCCTCTACAGTCCTCCTGCTGTGGGTTGACCCACAATGCCATTAGGGAGGGAATTCCGGGGTCAAAAACCTTCAAGCCCCAGAGTGCACCCAATGTGTGTACTAGGAGCTGGTCCCTTTGATACATTTCAGCCCAGTTCAAGCTCAGTTATTACACAGAAATACTATCGACATTCACCGTTGGTCTTAATAAGGGCTGGACATTTCTGAATCAGAAGTTCAGGCACCAGGGTGATATTCTGAGCAATGTGGAGTACCTGGGATAACTGCGAGTAGACTCCGTGGCTCTACATGTTAAAACATTCTCCAGGATGATGCTAAGAAAACAGAAAGCTCCTGGCAAAAGCAGTCTTTCTCAGAGCAGAATCACTGTCCAGCCCAATGTCATGGTGCAGTTCCCCACCGCCTGGAGGAGGGAAAGTGAAACAGAAACTCCCCAGGCTTGACCTTCCCCAGCTACCCCTGGAGGCAGGGAAAGTGAAACAGAAACTCCCCAGCTTGACTTTCCCCAGCTACCCCTGGCTTTCTTGATAGATTGTAATGAGCAAAAAAAAGACACAGATCCTGGACTTGTCAGTAACTCCCATTCAGAGCTGAATAAAGGTTCCTGTACAAACTGTCACATCCATTCCAACAGAAAAGCATCCACAGCATTCCTAAAAGAGAGGGAGGATTTTATAATTTTGTACTTTCAATAACCCCTTCAAGCTTTGAGGGCTGTTGTGGTGCAGTGGCAGTGTCCCTGCCTCTGATCCAGGAGGCCAGGGTCAAGTCCCACATGCTTCAATGGTGTGTACTACCATCTCTAACCAGAGTGATCAGAAAGTATCCACTCATTCAGCCTCTAAACATTGTTAGGGGAATCCACTGTTTAATGATCTCTTCTGGTCACATGAAAAAGTCATAGAAAGGAAATAACTTCCTGATATTTTTATTCATTCAGAAGATCACTGGTAAGATCAGCAGTTATTCCCCATCCCTAATTACCCAGAGGGCAGTTAGGAGTCAAGCACATTGCTGTGGGTCCGGAGTCACATGTAGGCCAGACCAGGTAAGGATGGCAGTTTCCTTCCCTAAAGGACATTAGTGAACCAGATGCGTTTTTCCAACAATTGGAGCAGTTTCATGGTCAACATTAGACTCTTAATTCCAGATTTTTATTGAATTCAAATTCCACCATCTGCCGTGGGGCTGGTATTCCATCTCATACCACAAAGCATTAGCCTGGCTCTCTCTCCTCCTTGAACTACCCTTGCTCATTGTGAACTTTCTTTATTGTGTATTCACCAACAGCACGTTATACAGCAGTGGGCAGTGGTTCTTCACTTTAGAAATTTTGAATCAATGGAAAGAAATGAAAAGGATGTTGAAACTGATATTTTTAAAATTGGCATACAGCTTTACTCTGGTTGCCCACAGCGCTGTGCCTGGGGTTTTAGGGATTAACAGTGATTGGACTGAGCATTCCCAGAAATTAATTGCATGAGATGGGAAGGAGGTTTAAAGAAGATTGGTTTAATTGGATTTCACTAGAATTGCTGCCTGGAATAACTAGGGTTTGAGATGGATTTTTTTTTAATTGGGTCACATATTCACTTCATTCAGGTTAGAAATCTAATTGATCGGTCTCCCTGCCGAGTGTAATATTCTGCAGAAATGAGATAGTGATTTAACAAAAATGCTGCTGGCTACACCGATGTTAATGTACCAATGTCTCAAAGACTCAGAGCTGAGTGTCATTCTCAGGACAGCAACTCATCCAGAAACAGAACAAAGTCATTCCATAAGATTTTAGCATGAATGTAGCAGGACAGTGACTATAACTAGCAATTGTCAACCTCTAACCTGAAGTAAAACTTCCACTTTGAATACAAATTAATCCGTGTTTACGACAAAAGTGGTCATCTCATCCATTTAATTAAATTAGATTTTTCTGATCACTCCTGCTAATCTGTTGCCTCCCAGCAATCACGTCACATTCCCGTTATCTGGAATTGTGACTATGGGAATTGTGCTTAAAATGAGATGCCCCAAACATCACAACCACAGCTACCTCTCCAAATCACCAGGCTTTACAGCTGCATATAACCTGAAATTGCTAAATTTTCACTGGATCTCAACTAGGTCTTAACTAGATCTTAACTAGGTCTTGGCATACTGGCCTCACTGCTATAACTCTTGTCATTCACATACTTCGCAGCTACTGCGATCCAAAGTGTCAGGGACTGGTGGTGTTGATGATCAACCGTAAACTGTGGTAACTGACATTACCAGCTGTGTGAACTCTTGTACAGATTCAAAAATTTTTTTTTCAAAAATTGACTATCTTTTGTGAGACAGGAAGTCCTGGGCCCCTGTCCTGCTCAGAAGCTCAAATGTAAAATCCAAGTGGATAATCCCAATGGTTTAGCAATAACAACAAGACTGCTAGCCTGTGGAATTCTCTTCCCTAGGAATAATGGAGGAATGTCATTGAATTTATTCAAGGCAGAATTGGAGAGAGTTTTGATAAACAAGGGTGTGGGGAGGCGATGGCCTAGTGGTATTATCACTGGACTGTTAATCCGGAAACCCAGATAACATTCTGGGGCTTGGATTCAAATCATGCCACAGCAGATGGGGGAATTTGAATTCAATAAAATATCTGGAATTAAGAGTCTAATGATGACCCTGAATCCATTGTCAATTGTTGGAAAAACCCATCTGGTTCACTAATGTCCTTTAGGGAATGAAACTGCCATCCTTACCTGGTCTGGCCTACATGTGACTCCAGACCCACAGCAATGTGGTTGACTCTCAACTGCCCTCTGGGCAATTAGGGATGGGCAATTAATGCTGCCTAGCCAGAGATGTCCTCATTCCATAAATGAATAAAAAAAAGGGAATGGGGAGGATAGGGCTGGGGGTGTGTTTGTGATGGGGCCTTGAAGGAAGGGACAGGCAGGAAAGGGAAGCTGAGACCCACTACGAGACCAGCCATGATTTTATTGCATAACAGACCACACTCAAAAGGCCAAACGGCTTACAGTTGCTCCTATGTCCAATATCCCTGTGAAACAGAAATAGGACAGACCAAGGACTTTCAGCTACTGCCCCACACTCCCCATTAAGACCCAATACAAATAGAATGCAGATAAATAACTTGTGCTGGCGCTAAAGGGGTACCCTACTTAGATTTCCAGAAGGCATTTCATGGGGTGCCACATCAAAGATTATTGTGAGGGCAATGCATTGGCATGTTTAGAAGACTGGCTGGTTAACAGGAAACAGAGAATAAGAATAAATGGGTCTTTTTCAGGTTGGCAGGATATCATGGGTGGTGTGCCACAGGAAGCGGTGTTGGGCCTGTGACTCTTACCAATTTCTACAAACGATTTGGATGAAGATACCAACATGTCCAGTAGCTAAGTTTGTCAATGAAATAAAGATAGGTAGGAAAGTGAGTTGTGAAGAGAACATAAGGAGATATAGATATAACAAAGGGATATAGATAGACTAAGTGCATGGGCAAAGATCTGGCAAATGGATTACAATATGCAAAAGAGTGAAATAGTCCAAGCAGAAAGAATAAAAAATCAATTATCTAAATAGTTGCAGAGCTCTGATAAGCAGAAGGATTTGAGTGTCTGAGGGCACGAATCTCAGAAGGTTAGTCTGCAAGTACAGTGAGTAAACAGGAAAGCCCATAGAATGTCATCGTTTATTGTGAACACAGGAGTAGGGAGGTTTCAGTTTCAGTTATACAGGGCATTGGTGAGGCCACATGTAGAGTACTATGTACAGTATTGGTCACTGTTGATGAAGGATGTTAATGTGTTAGAAACAGTTCAGAGAATGTTTACTAGACTAACTCTGGATGCTGTAATTTAGGAACAAAAACACGTCCCTGGAAAACCTCAGCAGGTCTGGCAGCATCTGTGGAGAAAAATCAGAGTTAACGTTAAGGCTCCAGTGATCAGAACTGATGGTAGCTAAGAAAATGTTAGTTTATATGCAGAAGATAGGGTGGAAGGGAGGGTATAAGGAGTAAATGATAGGTAGGGATAGAGCCCAAAGAGAAAGAAGAACAGTTGGAGAGACAAAGAAGTTGATAACGATCAGGCTGGGAGGGTGAATAGCCGTTAATGGAAATTGTTAGTGACTAACAATAGGTAGTGTGTAATGGCAGGCTATGTGATAACAAGGCCTGGTGTGTGGGGTAGGGGGCTAGGAGATGTGAGAGTTCAGGCCCTAATAGTATTGAACTCGACATTGAGTCCAGAGGGCTGCAGGGTCCCCAAGCGGAAAATGAGGTATTGTTCCTCCAGCTTGCATTAAGCTTCGCTGGAACACTGCAGCAATCCAGAGACAGAGATGTTGGCCAGGGAACAGGGTGATGTGGTAAAGCAGTAGGCAACTGGAAGCTCAGGGTCTTTTTGGTGAGCAGAATGTAGATGTTCTGCGAAGCAGTTACCCAGTCTACGTTTTGTTTCCCCAGTGTAGAGGAGACCACATTGTGAGCAGTGAATGCAGTAGACTAGATTGTGGGAAGTGCAGGTGAAGTGTTGCTTCACATGGAAGGTATGTTTAGGCCCTTGGATACTGGGGAGGGAGGGAGGAGGTAAATTGGCAGGTATTGCACCTTCGCTGGTTGCAGGGAAAAGTGCCGTGGAGCTGTGGGGGGGGGGGGGGGGGGATTTGCTTGGGGTGAAGGAAGAGTAGACCAGGGTGTCCCGGAAAAAACAGTCCCTGCGGAAGGCGGACAAGGGAGGGGAGAGGAATATGTGTCTGGTGGTGGCATCTCTCTGGAGGTGGCGGAAATGGCGTCTGATGATCTTCTGGATGTGGATGCTGGTGGGATGGTAGGTAAGGACAAGGGGAACCCTATTGTTGTTGCGGGAGGGAAGAGAAGGGTAGGGCAGAACTGCGGGAGATGGGTCAGACCCGATTGAGGTCCCTGTCCCTAACGGAGCTGGAGAATCCTTGGTTGAAGAAGAAGCTGGACATTTCAGAGGCTCCCTTGTCAAGGTTGGCCTCACCTGTACGTATATGACGGAATCAGAGGAACTGAGAGAATGGGATGGAGTCTTTACAGGAAGCAGGGTGTGAGGATGTATAGTCCAGGTAGCTGTGGGAGTCAGTGGGTTTATAATGGATATTCCTGGCCAGTCTATTCCCTGAAATGGAAAAATGGAAACAGAGATGTCGAGGAAGGGAAGGGAGGAGTCAGACATAGATCAGGTGAAAGTGAGGGCAGGGTGGAAATTGGAAGCAAAATCGAAAAAATTTTCCAATTTTAGACAAGAGGGGGAAGCAGCATTGATGACATCATTGTGTGGAGGTGCCGGTGTTGGACTGGGGTGGACAAGGTCAGAAGTCACTCCGCACCAGGTTATAGTCCAACAGGTTTGTTTGAAAACTAAAGCTCTCGGAGCGTAGCCCCTTCGTCAGATGATGATATCATTGATATATCAGTGAAAAAGTTGTAAGTGGGGGCTGGAATAGGACTGGGCCAACGAATGTTCCACATACCACACAAAGAGACAGGTATAACTGGGGCCCATAGGGGTAGGCATGGCACCCCTCTGACTTGAAGAAAATGAGAGGAGTTAAAAGAATCTATTGAGGGTTAGGATAAGCTTGGCCAATTGGATGAGGGTGGTAGTGGGTCCGGATGGTTCAGGTCTTTGCTCCAGGAAGTAACAGAGAGTCTTGACACCCTCCCAGTAGGGGAATGGACGTGTAAAGGGATTGCAAATCCATGGTAAATAGGAGGTAGCTGGAGTCTGCAAATGGAAATTCTGAAACTGGTGTAACACGTCCGAGGAATCACGGATGTACGTGGGCAGGAATTGGACCAGGTGAGAATAGACTGAGTCAAGGTAGGAAAAGATGAGTTCTGTGGGGCACAACCAGGCTGAAACAATGGGTCTACCCCGACAGTCCTGTTTGTGGATTTTTGGAAGGAGATAGAAGCGAGCTGTGTGGGGTTGTGGTACTATCAGCTTAGAGGCATAGGTGGGGAGATCACTGGATGAAATAAGGTCACTTACTGTAGTTGATACAATGGCCTAATGTGCCATGGCGGGGTCATGGTCCGGGGAAGATAGCAGGAGGTATCTGAGAGCTGGCGGTCAGTGTCTGCAATTCAGAGATGACCACAAGACTACTCAGACCCCTAGGTATCAGGGTAGCCCACAAACCAACAACCACCTTGCGACAGCTACTGATGTATGTAAAGGATCCCATACCCACAACTAAGAAAATCAACATAGTATACAAAATACCATGCAAGGACTGTGAGAAACATTACATAGACCAAACCGGAAGAAAACTGACAATAAAGATACATGATCACCAACTAGTGACAAGAGAAATGACCAATTCTCACTTGTCTCACTACACACAGACAATAAGGAATAAGAATTTGACTGGGACAACACATCCATAATCACACAAGCCAAACAGAGACACGCCAGGGAATTCCTGGACGCCTGGTATTCCAACTGGAACTCCATCAACAAACAGATTGAATTTGACCCTGTGTACAAACCACTGAGAAACAGAACCGGAAGTGACACCAACCACCCCAACAAACTGATGCATATAAATAACAAGTGGGACAGAACACCAATGCTTCACCGGAGGTGCACTGATGATGTTACCTAGCAGACAAAATGTTTGTAACCAAACCCACCAGCTCGGCGAGTATGTCTACAACCTCATCCACAACCCTAGCTACAAATCTTCCCGAAAACTTTAAAGAGTTCAACGTCAAGTTGTGCCTGAAATTTGTTAAGGTGGGGATACAGTGGGATAAAACTGAGACCTTTGATGAGTACAGAACGTTCAGCAGTACAGAGTGAAAGGTTAAGAGCGATGGTGAATACCTGCCAGGAGGTGGGTATGGGGAAGGGGATGGAGTCAGAGAGCATTCGCTGCTCACAATGTGGTCTCCTCTACACTGGGGAAACGAAGCGTGGACTGGGTGACCGCTTCACAGAACATCTAAGTTCTGCTTGCAAAAAAGACCCTGAGCTTCCAGAAGCCTGCCACTTTAACACACCACCCTGTTCCCTGGCCAATATCTCTGTCTCTGGCTTGCTGCAGTGTTCCAGCGAAGCTCAGTGCAAGTTGGAAGAACAGCACCTCTTTTTCCACTTGGGGACCCTAAAGCCCTCTGGACTCAATATCGAGTTCAATAATTTTAGGGCCTGAACTCTCCCATTTCCTAGTACCCTATCCCACACACCAGGCCTTGTTACCACATAGCCATTACACACCCCCTGTTGTTAGTCACTAACAGTCCCCATTAATAGCTATTCACCCTCCCAGCCTGATCGTTATCAGCTCCTTTGTCTATTCAACTGCTCTTCTCTCTCTTTCAGCTCTATCCCCAGCCATGGTTTACTCCTTACCCCCAGCTCCCATCAGTTCTGAGGAAGGCTCACCAGACCCAAAATGTTAACTTTGATTTTTCTTCACAGATGCTGCCAGACCTACTAAGGTCCATTTTTTAACTTGACTAATGCCTCAAATGAACGGATTGCCTTATGAGGAAAGTCTAGACAGGCTGGGCCTGTATCCTTGGGAGTTTAGAAGAGACAGAGCTGACTTAATTGAAGCAGACAAAATCCCGAGGAGACTTGACCAAGTGGATGTGGAAAAGATGGCTCTTCTTGGGGGAGAATCTAGAGCTGGGGGACACTGTTTAAAAATAAGGGGAGATCTATTTAAAATGGAGATAAGAAAACATATTTTTTCTGAAGAACAGTCTAGGCCCGAAACGTCAGCCTTCCTGCTCCTCTGATGCTGCTTGGCCTGCTGTGTTCATCCAGCTCTACACCTTGTTATCTCTTTTCTCTAGGAGGGTTGTGAGTCTTTGGACTTCCTCAAAGGCAGGGAATGAGCATCTTTAAATATTTTTAAGGCAGAGGTAGATAGATTCTCAATTATCAAGGGAGATGAAATATGTTGGGCTTGTAGAGGAATGTAGGGTAGAGATCAAAAGAGTCAGATCAGCCATGACCTTATTGAACAGCAGGACTGAAGGGCTGAGTGGAACAAACAAGGAACAACCATGACTGTGTAATGTGAAACAAATCAGGAATTGCTGGAAAAGCTCAGCAGGCCTGGCAGCATCTGTGGAGAGAAATCAGACAGCTAACGTTTCGGGTCCAGTGACACTTCAGGGCATTCAGATTTCCAGCATTCGCAGTTCTTTTGGGTTTTTTTTACTGCGTATTCTGCCTTCGTGCATAATTTCGTTAAACGTGGCTGTATGTAAATATAAAAGATTGGGAGAAATTTCTTCTCTGAGAGGCTGCAAAAATGTAGAATTCTTTGCTTCAGAGGACTATAGTCTGGATCGTTGATGTGGCACAGTGATAGTGTCCCTGCCCTGGACCAGAAGGCCCAGGTACTATGTTGTAAAATGCCTGTGCAATAGTCGTCTGTCCTCTTTATTCTCCCTTGTTAACTTCTAAACCCACTTTCTATAAGACCAACACTCAGTTAACTTTTCTTTTTTAAATATCAGTAGAAATTCTTACGTTTTTTTCCAGTCAACACAGCAGCAGAATGCGATGCTTCTACCAGAGCTTCTCTGTTCCGTCTGTTTATTTCCTGTTTCTTTCTCTTTTTTTCCCCATTTTTCCCGTGATGTAGAGTGGGGCTGGAGGCCCGAGCAATGGGGGACGGTCAGTGGGGCTGGGGGCTCGGAGTGGGGATGGTCAGTGGGGCTGGGGCCTCGGAGTGGGGATGGTCAGTTGGCTGGAGGCTCAGAGTGGGGACGGTCGGTGGGATGGAGGCTCGGAGTGGGGACGGTTGTGGGATTGGGGACCGGTGGGAGAGGTCAGTGGCTTGCGAGGCCAGTCAGACCATGTTGGAAACCCCCTGCGCTGATCTACTGAAGAGCCTTTATAGAAGGAGTGTAATGCTTCTCTTTTTAACTTTATTTCTCATCTTTCTAACTTATACTGTGAATAACTGTAAGTAATGTACATTTATTCCCTTTATTTCTCTATTTTGTATCCACGATCTGTTTGTGGGTACTTTGTACCTACGATGGGGCCATGTGGGGTGACATTGTAAACATTTCACTGTACTCCTGTATTGCTGTACATGGGTACATGTGACAATAAAGGATATTCTATTCTATTCTGTTCCATTTTTTAGGAGATAATTTAACGTACTAAGCTTCTTAACTGAATAACTATAGCCAAATTTTAACAATGGCTACTATCCCAGATACCCTTACTCAAAGTAATTAATTCTCTTTGAGTTTGATTATTTCAGTCTAGTGAAAGTACAGAGTCTCTCAGAAAGTTTGCTCATGGGATTTGCTGAGGAAACTGTGGAGAGTGTGTGGAATTGGGGCGTGGGGGCGTGGAAGGACAGTTGGACCTTTCCCCATGAATTTTCCTCACTTCCTCCTCCAAACTTTACTCTATCTCTTTGCTACACACACAACCCTACGCGTGTACACAATGATGTGACATCTACTGTCGTCAAATTTGTCAAAAACTGTTCCTCATTTCAGTTCTATTATATAGTGACTAAATTGGAAATTAATAAAATGAAATGACATTGAAAAGAATTTAAGTGTATTTAAATGCTTGATATAGTTAGCTCAGTTTGATGGATGGCTGTTTCTCAATGTAGAGTGATTCCAACAGTATGTGTTTAATTCCCACACTTGCTGAGGTTACCACGAAGGACTCTCCTTCTCAACCTCTTTCCTTGCCTGGGGTGCAGTGACCCTCAGGTTAAACTACCACCAGTCATCTCTCCTCTCCCTCTCCCTCTCTCTCTAACAAGAGAGTAGGATGAAAGTTCCCTTTACCCTTACTACCAAAGGACTGTATATTGACAAATGCAATATTACAAATGAGGATTGTACTAATAAACTTTATTTAAATTTTGATTTTACACAAACATAAATGTTTTGAAGCTTTTTTAATGTGCAGAATTAACAATTCCATATTGATCTCATTAAAGAAATAAAACACTCTTCATCTCATGAACACAAAATTTCCCAGTCATTTTGCAAAACACAGATCTCACTTTTGGAGAAGTGACATGCAGTAATATATTATGGATAACACG
>NW_025971129.1:0-11074 GCF_021869965.1 Rhincodon typus | reverse complement strand
TTTCCTGCTCCTCTGATGCTGCTTGGCCTGCTGTGTTCATCCAGCTCTACACCTTGTTATCTCATTAACAACATGGTAATGTTCTCAGAATAGGATTACTATCCATTAGCACCTAAAAGGAGGCAGGCACCACTTTACAAGTGGCCTATTAGTGGTTGCTGAAAGTACTTGTTTGTTTCAGGATGCAAATTTGTTGAGCAGGAGTGAAAAATAACCTTTGGCATTGTTCACGATCCCCAGAAACAATCCAACTTACCTTTTCAAACTGGTGGTGTCTGCCAGATATAGAGGACTCTGTATATCAAGCAGCATTTGGGATCCTGTTTTGCCTGATTTCAACAAGGACAGAACACAAAATTGCAGTGGTGCCTTCATGTGGTGAATAGCCAACCAATCAGCATGCTTTGCTCATTGCCCAAAAGTCAAAATTACCCTTGGGTATGCAGGGGGTATGATTAGTAGGTTGGCAGATGACACAAAAACTGATAAGGTGTTAAGTAGTGAGGAGCATAGCCATCAACAGACGACTCAGGTGACCAGACCAGAGGCAAATGAACTTCAATCTGGAAAAGAATGAGGGATTGCTTTCGAGGAGGTTAACATGACAAGTGATTACACTATGAAGGGTAGTACTCTGGAAAGTACTGAAAATCACAGCAACCTTGCTGTGATTATCCACAGATCCGTGAAGGCATCAGGACAGACAGAAAAGTTGGTTAAGAAGATGTATGGCCTTTAATAGCCAAACAAGGAAGTCATGCTGGAACTGTATGTAACAATGGTTAGGCTATAACCAGACTACGATATGCAATTCTGGTCAGCACATTATAAGGAAGATGCTATTGCACTAGAGGTAGTGCAGAGGAGATTTACTAGGAAGCTGACTGGCCTGGAGGCTTTGAGCTATGATGAAAGATTGGATAGACTGCAATGTCTTCCTTGAAGCAGTGAAGGTTGACAGGGGGTCTGATAAGGTTGTACAGGATTATGAGGGGCATACATGGGCTGACTAAAAAGGCATTTTTTCCATTAGTAGATGGGTCAATAACCAGGGGCATAGAATTAAAGTTAAGGGTAGAAGGTAAGAGGAGAGGTGAGGAAAATTTTTTTCCACTTAGAGCTTGATAGGAGTCTGGAACCTACTGCCTAAAAGGGTGATGGAGTCAGGAACTCTTGTAGTATTTGAGTAGTACTCAGATATTCATATGATCCAAAAGCTGGAAAAAGGATTAATGTAGTCAGATCTTTGTTGACCAGAGTGACACAATGGGCCTAATAACCTCCTTCTGTGCTGTAAACATCTTTGAGTCAATGAGCATTCATGCTCAAAATGGATTTTAATACAATTCCCAGACAACAACAAAGTCCAATTCATTTTGTTTTTAAGTACCAGGATTCAGAAAACCAGTTGGATAAACAGAATAATCAATGAAAACAGGAAGACAAACGCATCCATTGCGTGGTAACTTCATACAAAATATTCATACGATGAACAGGCATCAACCTTTCAAGGATCAATCATGTTTTAAAATAGGAATGTTTTTTGACCTGTCCAGTACAAACAATAGGGTGAATAGGAAAACCAATTGTGAGAGATGCAATTGTTCAGCTCATTGCAAAGACTTCTCTTAAAAATTAAAATGGCCAGGCTCACTCACAGTACTTCACAGAGGTTGTAAATCATGTTAGTTAGATCAGAGCCACATTCATTGACCACTCATTAGGAACCTGGTGGACTTCTTTCAAGGGTATAATGTTAAGCCAATTAGACTAGGTGATCATAGGGTTCTGCAGAAGAGTCATATGAGACTGGAAACGCTAATTGTTTTTCTCACTCTACAGATGCTGCCAGAACTGCTAAGTTTCTCCAGCATCTTCTGTGTTTGTTTAAATCATAGTTTGAACTTCTCTTCCATGCTGATTAGATGACCTTCAGCTACAGAGGACAAATTAATTATTGCTGATTTCTATCTAGTGAGTCCTGGTGAAAAATGTGCATGTGCCTTGCCATTACTTGGGGACATGGTGTATTTGATTCATATAAACCTAAATTAAATAGCCTCCTGACAAGGCTTAACACAAGTGAGCTACCGTAGAGATGGTTTTATCATTGGAACTGTACCACAGTGGTAAGAATAGGAAGGGGAGTAATATAGAAACTTTTACATAACACTTTGATGCAAAAAACGCACAAGTATTTAAGGCTGACATGTGGAAAATGCTTGAGAAATATAGTGTTGCTAATAAAATCATGTCTCTAAATGACAGTTGTTCAAAGATGGCTAAGCATCATACAATACAGCAATTCCACTGTTGTTCACGATTAAAGAGAATATTAACAACTGGAAATGTTCAAAAGTGGATGACCCCCAACATCTGCCTAAAGCAAGGATCATTTTTCAAAAATATATTTATGAAATATCTGTTCTAGTTATTATTCTTCTGGGCCTCAAAGAAACGAAGTTAAAATAGGAACATCAACATCTTAATCAGGTTTTACTGAAACAGTGCTCTTCACATGTTCCTCAGAGTGATAACCAGAAAAGTATGTATATACGTATCAGGAAAAGATATCCAGGTTGGGATCCTTCTCTCTTGAAAAACGTCTGAGGGGTGAACCATTAGTTATCTTTAAAATTATCAAAGGTTTGATAGAGTAGATACAGAGTGAATGTTTTCTTTGCTGGGGGATTAGCAGAAGCCATTGATAGAAAATATTCACAAACAAATCCATTAAGGAATTCAGAAGAAAATTCTTTACCGAGGGAATCGTAAAAGTGTGGAGATCACTGTCATGAAGTGGTTCAAGTGAACAGTTTGGATGCACTGAAGGAGATGCTGGATAAGGATTTGATGGAGACAGGAATTGAGAGTGATGATGTAGATTTAGATGGGAAAAGATAGGAGGAGGCTTAATGGGAGCTTTAACACTGGCCTGGACAGGGTGAAATTAATGGCTTGCTGCTGTGCTGTAGACATTATTTGCATAATCTTTTGTCGATAGGCAAGGTAATTAGCCACAACCCATGTAGGACTCTTGGAAACTCATTGCATTAGAGAGACGCAATTGATCATTTGCTTGACTATCACCAATCTGAAGATAGATAGATGAACACAGCAGGCCAAGCAGCATCAGAGGACCAGAGGCTGGGCAAGGCAAGCAGGCAAGCCCTGTGTACTATCACAGTTGTTTAGGGACTTAGTCCATGCCATTCTCCCAGCACTTGTTAAAATGTCCTTGAACAAGCTTACTTCTCAGGAAGGATCAAATGAACTTGTGAGGGATGCACTTCAGGTTCACCAGAATGATCTTGCCTATTCAAGGTTTAAATTACAGGGGCAAGTTACATAAACCTTTTTTATACTCTTTTGAGTATGAAAGAATGAGGGGTGTTCTAAAAGAGGTGTTTAGGTTATTTTTAAAAAATCGACAGTTCCTTGCAGTCAGTACATTAAAGAGAGGACATGATCTTAAAATCAGAGGAACACAGCAGGTCAGGCAGTATCAGAGGAGCAGGAGAGTCGATGTTTCAGGCCTAGACTCTTCATCAGGATGAAAGGTCCAGGCCTGAAACATTGACTCGCCTGCTCCTCTGATGCTACCTGACCTGCTGTGTTCCTCCAGCTCCACACTGTATTGATTCTGACTTCAGCATCTGCAGTTTTTGCTAACTTAAATTCAGAGCTAAGCCATCCAGGAGTGAAATGTGGAAACATTTATATTAAAAATTAATTTGTGGAGTGTGGCCATTACTGGCTGAACCAGCATTTACTGCCCACCCTTAGTTGCCATTGAGAAGGTGGTGGTGATCAGTCTTAGTGAACCACTGCAGTCTGCATGCTGTAGGTACACTCATAATGCCATTAAGGAGGGAGTTCCATTGTCTTGACCAGGTGTCAATGAAGGCACAGCAAGGGGTGGCACGGTGGCTCAGTGGCTCAGTGGTTAGCACTGCTGCCTCACAGCGCCAGGGACCCAGGTTTGATTCCACCCTCAGGCGACTGTCTGTGTGGAGTTTGGACATTCTCTCCGTGTCTGCGTGGGTTTCCTCCGGGTGCTCCGGTTTCCTCCCACAATCAAAAAATGTGCAGGTAGGTGGATTGGCCATGCTAAATTGCCCATAGTATTCAGAGATGTGTAGATGTGTAGATGTGTTAGGTGGGTTGTAGGGGGATGGGTCTGGGTGGGATGCTCTGAGGGTCAGTGTGGACTTGTTGGGCCGAAGGACCTGTTTCCACACTGTAGGGATTCCATGATGATATTTCCAAGTCAGTATGGTGAGTGGCTTGGAGAGCAATGTACAAGTCATAGAATGTCCATGTTCCTCCTGCCAATATTCTTCCAGATGATAGTGGTCACCTGATGAAGGAGCAGCACTCCAAAAGCTTGTGATTTCAAATAAACCTGTTGGACTATAACCTGGTGTCATGTGACTACTGCCTTAGTGATCGTGGATTTGGAAGGTGCTATATATGGAGCATTGGTGAATTTCTGCTGTGTATCATGTAGGTACACTACTGTCCGTCAGTGGAGGAGGAAATGAAACTTTGTAGATGTGGTACCAAACAAGCAGCCTGCTTTTTCCTGGATAGTGTTTTGTGAGCAGCACTCAATCAAGAAAGACTGGCGAATGCTATGCATGCTCCAGAATTGTGCCTTGTGGATGGTGAACAGTCTTTGTGGAGACAGGAGACGAGTCATTCACTGCAGGATTCCCATCCTCTAACCTACTGTTATAGTCACAGCATTTATATGGCTAGTCCAGTTTTGTTTCTGGTCAGTAACAAATCTCCATGATATTGATGTTACAGATCCGTTGATGGCAACATCATTGAATGCTAAGTGGTGATAGTTAGATTCTCTTTTTTTGGAGATGACCATTGCCTGACACTTGTGTGATGTGACAGTTACTTGTCACTTGTCAGCACAAACCTGTATATTGTATAGTCCTTGTTACATTTGATCACGGACTGCTTCAGTATCTGAAGGATCACAATGGTGCTGAAGATTGTGCAATCATCAGTGAATATCCCCACTCTGACCTTATGAGTGAGGGAAGGTCATTGATGAAGCAGTTGAAGATGTTTGGGCTTAGGATGCTACTGTGAGGAACTCCTGCAGAGGTGTGGTCGAACTGAGATGACTGACCACCAACAACCATAACCATCTTCCTTTGTGTCAAACGTGACTAGTGCATAGGTTTCTCTCAGATTCCCATTGAATTCCCAGTTTTGCATGGGCACCTTCATGTCACATCTGGTCAAATGCAACTTTGATGTCAAAGGCAGTTAGTCTCACCTCATCCCGAGAATTCACTTTTGAAGTATAATGGGAATTTGGAATTCTTTCAGAAAGCTGTGGGCTTTGGGATAAGCCATAAATTCAAGATTGAGAATATTAGATTTTTATTGGGCAAGAATGTCAATTTTCAACAAATGGCAGGCAGGTGGCATTCGGGTACAGGTTAGTCATGATCTACTTGCATGGCAGAACCGCACTAAGAGATTGATTGGCTTACTCCCGTTCCTAAACAAATCTGTGACCACATCTAAATCTCTCCAATCTGTTTTCTGCCCCTGCCATTGAAATTACCCTAATTAAATTAACAAATAACATTCCCTGTGATTGCAGAATGCTGCATTTTCTCTCCTTGACCTCGATGTAACTTCTATCGTATTTGAAGATTGCAACAGCCTTTTAAAGATATCAGTGGAATAACTGTGTCAGAAACCTAACTTATAATTCACATTTGGGCACCATCCTTTGAATTTTCCAAACTAATTTGGATTTCTTAATTGTGCATTGAATTTCATAAACAGCTACAGGTGCTTCCTGTTGCAACAGCTGTTACAACACATCTGGATTGACTAGATGTGGGATTTGCAGTTTGCACTGGTCTGAAAGTTGCCAATTCAAAACAAAACACAAGCAGCTTCAAATTGGTCCAATTTGCCTCAATTTGGATTCAAAGTAGCCTGAACCTCATTATTGAGAAACTTTAAGTTTGTCTCCAAGTACTTAGCCCTCAATGTAATCAGCAATATACTCACCATTCAAATAATACTTCCCCTTTGCACATTCAGCTAAATCTACAGATCAAGTGCACAGGTATTCAATGATGAGGAAAAGAATTAGAAACCATCAGTAGAAATCACTAACACAAACTCAAAGAATACTAAGGAAATGCAGCCGGTCTGGCAGCATCTATGGAGGGAGAAACAGAGTTAATGTTTCAAGTCTGGTATTACTCTTCTTAAGATTGGGGAAAAAAAACATTGCTTTCCTTCAATCAGTCTGAAATAACTCCACAGAGGCTGGTATCCTGTTATGAAATCACCCTTTATTTACACATGAACAGCCCACGACTATAGTTCTGCCTCATATAGGTACCAGAGTGTCAGTATTTCTGAGACTTACCCTTTTTATCGGTCCGTCAGGGCTCCCTAATTGGACCAGATTAACTGCCCCAATCTGGGAACTCATATTCTATGACATCCAGCTGGCTGACCTTCTTAAAATTACTGCATAGCCCATCTGACTTTTTCATATTTATCACATCAAACAGATGGTAACTCATTTTAATACTGTATCCAAAGGACTGTCTGTCTGTGTGGTCAAGAAGGCATACGGCATGCTTTCATTCATCGGACGGGGTATTGAGTACAAGAGTTGGCAGGTCATGTTACAGTTGTATAGGACTTTGGTTCGACCACATTTGGAATACTGCATACAGTTCTGGTCGCCACATTACCAAAAGGATGTGGATGTTTTGGAGAGGGTGCAGAGGAGGTTCACCAGATGTTGCCTGGTATGGAGGGCGCTAGCTATGAAGAGAGGTTGAGTAGATTAGGATTATTTACGTTAGAAAGACGGAGGTTGAGGGGGGACCTGATTGAGGTCTACAAAATCATGAGAGGTATAGACAGGGTGGATAGCAAGAAGCTTTTTCCCAGAGTGGGGGACTCAATTACTAGGGGTCACGATTTCAAGGTGAGAGGGGAAATGTTTAAGGGAGATAAGGGTGGTGGGTGCCTGGAACGCGTTGCCAGCGGAGGTGGTAGAGGCAGGCACGATAGCGTCATTTAAGATGTATTTAGACAGATACATGAATGGGGCAGGGAGCAGAGGGATACAGATCCTTGGAAAATAGGCAACAGGTTTAGATAGAGGATCTGGATCGGCGCAGGCTTGGAGGGCCGAAGGGCCTGTTCCTGTGCTGTAATTTTCTTTGTTCTTTGTTCTTTATAAGATAGCACTCTTCCATCACTTTGTGGGATCTCCAGAAATGGTTGTAGTTGTTGGAGGCCAATCATTACAACCCTGCAGGATAGTAGCCTAGGCCCAACCATTTTCAGTTGCTTCATCAATGACTTTCTCTCCATCACAAAATAGGAATCTTTACTGATGATTGCTTAGTATTCAATTCCACTCACATCTCCTCAGATAATAATATAGTCCATGCCCAAATGCAATAAGACCTTGTTATGGTAGCAATAAAAATGGATTATCAATTTTCTATTTAAATTATCTGATTTTTAATATCTGGGACCGTTAATAAAATAAAATGGTTCTATAAAAGGAAAAGCACTGACTTAAGTTGGCTCAAGTGAGCACCTTCATCCATGTTGAGCCAGTTCATGCTATAATCGATAAATAAATGTCTGAAACCAGGACTTCATCTTGTGTTTGATTTTCATCCTAATGGGATGAAAGTTGCCTGTAGATTATCCAGTTTTGAAAAAAAAAATAAAGCCAGACATGAGATTACATGTAATAATTGTATTTCAGAGAGAGAGAGATGTAAAGAAGAAAGTCGAGTTGTGGCAGCACAATTGGAAAGCACGTTTTCTCTCTTCAAAACAAAACACAAAGAACTGCTAGAAATCTGAAACAAAAACAGAAATTGCTGGAGAAACTCAGCAGGTCTGGAAGCATCTGTGGACAGAATTCAGAGTCAGCAGAGCTTTCTCTCTTCCTCGTTGTTCCACTCTGCCTTTCAAAAAAGTACTTTGTGATAAAGCAAATGGGAGAAATACCTATTCACCAAGAACTCAAAGATTTCTACAAATGTTGCTACTGCTGAGGATACAAGAATGAGTTAAACAATTGTGATCATGGGTTAAACCCTAAACACCTTAAGGTTTGTTAAGCCATTGAGTGTCTATAAGACGGAGATAGATAGGTTCTTGATTAGTAAGGGGATCATGGTTTATGGGGAGGAGGCAAGAGAATGGGATTGAGAAACATACCAGCCATGATCAAATGATGAAGTGGACTCAGTGGGCTGAATGGCCTAATTCTGCTCCTATATCTATGATCTATTCATTTTAGGATTGTTAAAAATTGCTATTCCTGATCTGTTTGTACTAGGTACTCAAGCTTTTTTAACTGCTAAACCTATGTTTTTAGCGTGTATGATGTTAAATTTTATCAGTTTTCTTTTGAGTTAGTGAATAATAAAATTCCTCTTTCTTTCACTCAAAAAAGTCATTATTTCCTCCTTAATTTTGAATAGCACCTTATTTTAATTGAAGAGTAATATAGCTGTGAGCTAATAAGAATGGAAAATCTTTATTGTGACCAATCGATTGTGTTTGAAAGGAGAACAAATTCACCCCTCCTCAGCTGGTTGTAACAAACTGGACCAATCTGTTCTCATGGTACCTGTTTCCACAACAATCCAACAATTTCATGGACAATTATACTGATACCAGCTTTTTATTTCCAGCCTTTTAAAAATGAATTCCTAATTCTCAAATGTCCATGATGGGATTGTAAGTCAGTACCAAGGAGAAATTCAGTCTAAGGTGGAAACTACTTGGTGGTCAAATATTTATGGTGTCCCAAGAGCTTCTGTCAAAAGCCAGTTCAGTTGTTTGCCTGCACTTTGTATGTCAGTAAGTTCACAATACAAAATGGTATGAATAATAAAAAATGGACAGTGAGCTAACAGTATCTTAAATGGCAGGCATATTTATGGGCCATTCAACACTGAATCTTAAATATATTCCAGCGGCTCTGTCAGTCATCGCACTATAATGTATTGCTACTTTGCAGTAAAGTGAGTGCATCAGAACTCTGCTAGTTCTAATAAAGCCAAGAACTGCAGGAAATAATGTTTAATATTTATTGCCAGCTATCTATCACCAAAGAATTGGAATGCCAAATGCATCCATTATGATATTCAGATCATATATTCAGCTTGATGTGCAAATAATTTGCTGGAATTACTATTTACATATAAACAGCCTTTTCTGAAATAAGAAGAAAAGCCAAAAAGCTCAATTTTACTTGAGAGACTCTTGGTAATTTTATGCTAACGTTAGAAGATGAATTCCAGCGTTAGTGGTTGATAAGGTGAGCCAAGGGACTGAAAACACTTATCCCTTTGAATATTTTCCTTACATTTAAATTATTGCATTGAAACTTACAAGAGTATTGGTTATTAAGGATAGAAAATTGGAGACATCAGTGAAAACAGGAGCTGATCCCTGCAAGCACACTCACAGTACAAGTTCAGCATGATTTAGACAATTTGTTTATCTGCTTTCTGTGACTGACTTTCCAAATTTTGGCATAGCTGCCATTCTATTTGATGGATGTGAATCCTTTCAAGTGTCAAAGTATATAATCTGAAATAATATGTTCTATGAACTTACGAGATAAAAAAATCCATATTGCTTTCAATTATTAAATAAATTTATATCTATATGTATTATACTAAATATATATTTATTTCAAGCATTAACGGGTTGTTTTTAGGAAGCAGATTCGCCATGTGGTTGCCACCTGTTACCCTGTTTAAATCTCAACATCTTGAATCACAATAAATTGGATGGTAGAACTAGAATGAATTTTAGAAAAACGTGCAGTGAAGCACATATACATCTATAGACATGGACAAGATCATGCATGCATATAAGAGACATGAAGTCCATTAGTAGGTTCATAACCAGGTGCATGTACATTACATGCAGACACACAAAACAAGTCCTTGACCGTGTAAGGAAGAATACATTGGCCTGGAATTTTCTACTTAGGCACAAACCAGAAGCTAGACATGGAAGTGCACCAACAACCACATCCATTTTACCAATTTCATTTTCCTCCTAATATCTCAGCAAAGTAAAACACTAAAAAAAAATCATAGAATGCTAGTATCGCCGACTGGTCCTTGATTATCCATCCCCTAATCGCCCTTGAAAAAATGTTGATAATCTGTCTTCTTGAGCCACTACAACCCATATGATGCGGGTACACTCAAAGTCCTTAAGGGAGGGAATTCAAAGATTTTGATCACTTGATAGTATAGGAATGGTGATATAGTTCCAAGTCAGGGCAGTGTGTATCTTTGAGGGCAACTTGCAGGTGGTTGTGTTCCTACCTACTGTTTGTGGCCTTACAGGTAATTGAGTCATGGAGCTGGAAATTGCTGTGGAAGAAACCTCAGTGAATTTTTGTAGTGCATCTTGTACATTGTACACACTGCAGCAACTGCATTTGTGACATAGGCAGGGAATGCATAAGTTGTTGCTTGAGGTACGAATCTAACAGATGGCCTTGTCTTGAATGATGTGGAAATTCCTGAAAATTGTTGGAGCTGCAAATCAAGGTATGTGACGAGTATTCCACCACAATCCTGATTGTGCCTCGTAGATGGTAGACAGGCTTTGGAAAGTCAGGAGACTAGTTACTTGCCAAAAGTTTTTGATCTGCTCTTGTAGCCAAAATGTTTATATAGCTAGTCCAGCTCAGTATAAAGTAAGAAAAGGTCTGAGTGGACGTACTTTTCCTATAAGTCTAAAAATTGAATTTTTAACTCATTTAATTGTTATTCATTCCCATTAGAAATCGTACGTTAACGTACCTATAATTAGGAAAACTTCAATTCTTAGTATGACTTATCCTGATGCTTTAAGAGTTCACCAAAAGTGGCAATAAAGTTAGAGATAGTAGGAACTGCCAATGCTGGAGAATCTGAGATAACAAGCTGTACAGCTGGATGAACACAGCAGGCCAAGCAGCATCAGAGGAGCAGGAAGGCTGACATTTCGGGTCTGGACCCTTCTTCAG